>NC_068406.1:22803663-23066163 GCF_023724105.1 Carassius gibelio
TGTGGTTCCAATTCATTTATGCAATTTTTCTTTTTAATTTATTTTTTTATGGAAGTCAGTTTTTTTTTTTTGGTTGTTGTTGTTTTAAAAAACATTAGGGCCATTTTTACCACTTCATGCATTCACTTATGAAAAAATAAACCTGCCCAATGAAAACTTTCCTGGAATAAAAAAGTGTGACAACTAGCCCCTAGCTCCCATTTCACAAACTGAACAGTTACCATTTACATAAAAAACTAATTGTTCAAAAAATACCAAACTATTCATTGCTACCCTGATACTATGTGATGACAACAAAGCAATGAAAATTAATTCTGGGGTATAATGAGGCATGCGATTTTTGGCGTGGTAAGTATATAGATTTAGCATTACACAGTTTATTTACTCCAACATATACATAATCTTAAGTAGTCTTTCTCTGGATGTAGGGGAGTTTTTACAGTATGTACTTCCTCTGTTGTTTCACTAAACAGTTTCTCTGAACTGAGTACACGTCATCTGTAATCAATTAAAAATCAACCTTTTCTTGAAAGATTTAATTTTTCAACGGCGCTGTTTAATGGCCTTTACAGAATGGAAGGAGTTGAGCCGAGAACATGACGTCACATGGCGCTGTGACGTCAGTTCCACCGTCCGCCTCGAGATTGTTTACAGTCAGATTTGGCGGGAGAACATCAGACGCTCCGCTTTCTGTTTGAAACGCGTTTTTTGCGAGCAGCGTGCGTCAATGGCTGCAACTGCGTCTGCAGCTCCCGCGGAGTCGGAGGTGGACCGCAGCGGAGCTGAGGATGATCCCCGAGGCACCGAGCCGGAGGAGGACGGAGGGAACGGGCAGGCTGTGCCCATCGCGGCCGCGCAGCAGCACCGTCTCGCCAAGCTGCCGCTGTCGCGAATCAAAGCTCTGATGAAAGCCGATCCGGATGTGAGTCTGGCCAGTCAAGAGTCTGTGTTCATCATAGCTAAAGCCACGGTAAGATATACACACAAACACGTGCTGGATTCGTCGTGCTTCTCTCCCTTCCTGTCTTGCTGTCGTCTCATTTCTGTGATACCAATTTCTGTTCTGTCTGTCTTTTAATTATTTATCCATCTATTCGTCATGTTAATTTTTTCTCCAGTGGCGGTTCTACACGGAGTCCTAGGGAGGCCCGTGCATCTGTAAACATGTCCCTGGCCACCCCCATGCTGAAAAAAAAGTAATATGATTTTACATCCGAGCGTCAAAAGAAGAATGTTCTAGGTTTACGGAAATCTTGTTTTCCCTCCTCTGCAGCTGTCAATCATTCTCCATTCAGTATTCAAATAGCGCGCACCTCGTCCATTTACAGCAGTATGCATGGTAAAACTCTCTCCAATATTATATACTCATAATGCTTGATCTGTAGATAAAAAGGCTGTGGATTTGCAAAAAATGACTTTTATTTAGTGTATTTTATGTTTGTTGCTGTTTTTAAAAGACTCGCTTGTGCCTGTAGATCGCGTTATGATTCGCGAAGCCGCTCTGAAGTCGCGATCTGACTCAAATGATTCGCGAACCCGCTCTGAAGTCGCGATCTGACTCAAATGATTCGCTAACCCGCTCTGAAGTCCCGATCTGACTCAAATGATTCGCGAACCCGCTCTGAAGTCGCGATCTGACTCAAATGATTCGCGAACCCGCTCTGAAGTCCCGATCTGACTCAAATGATTCGCGAACCCGCTCTGAAGTCCCGATCTGACTCAAATGATTCGCGAACCCGCTCTGAAGTCGCGATCTGACTCAAATGACGCAAATGATTCAGAGGACTCAAATGATTCGCGAACCCGCTCTGAAGTCCCGATCTGACTCAAATGACGCAAATGATTCAGAGGACTCAAATGATTCGCGAACCCGCTCTGAAGTCCCGATCTGACTCAAATGATTCGCGAACCCGCTCTGAAGTCCCGATCTGACTCAAATGACGCAAATGATTCAGAGGACTCAAATGATTCGCGAACCCGCTCTGAAGTCCCGATCTGACTCAAATGATTCGCGAAGCCGCTCTGAAGTCGCGATATGACTCAAATGATTCAAATGATTCGTGAACCCGCTCTGAAGTGTGAAATGGCCAAAAGTGTGAAATTTAGCTAACAGGAAACATAAATTATGTAATATTTTCCAGTATTTTCTTTTGAATGGTCAAACAATCCAAATGAAAACAAAAAGAGAAGTCACTTACAAAATAACACTGAATAAATGCCAAAAAGTCTGACCAAATTTTTTCAGTGTAGGAGCATTGCCAAAATAAATGAATGAAGACTTCTTCAGAAGAATGACAAAAACAGCAACTCACATCAATGTCTAACTTTAGTTGGGTAACAATTGTGAATTAACTTAAATGTTATTTCTTTTACTTTGTTGGTAAGCAGATATCTATGAGGCAAGGTCCATACTTTCTCCCAAGGTATATTCTCCACAATGCTATTCCAATTAGGTATTATGTAAGGAATTGGTATTATCTCTCTCTAAAAAAAAAAGAGCTCTAATTTTATAGTTATTTTTTTCTTGATGTGCAGAAAAGCAAACATTTCCGATCATTGTGTCAGTTTAATTCAGAGTGTAAGTACATGGCCATTTAGCGTGTTCTGCCAAAAACAGCCACTTGGTGCCATTAAAATGCCATTGTTTTTTTTTTTTAATGCATTTTTTGTCACAAATGTCTAGATTTTTTTCCTTTTCCAATTATGTTTTATGTGAAGATTATAAAAAGTTTAGATTTTAAAAGACTAATGCATTTTGTAATATTACAGTTGACACCGCACGTTAAGCAGGAGGTGACTGCCAAAACATTTTAAAGACCCATTTCCTTGGTAACACAATTTCCGGTTTCCAAATAGTTTTCACTGGATGAATCTTGAGCTTTTTAATCTTTCAAGCAACATATAATTTTTGATGATTACTAAAATACTTGATAGAGAAACAATTTAAAAGAGCACCAAGCATCCCATAAGTGGGACGGTGACAGTTTGTAACTTTTTGCAATTTTTTTTGCCAGCTAAATTACATGATCTTGATAACAAACCAGCAGAAGTTATATATAATAAATTACAGAAATGTTTTTAGAGCATAAAAGTTGATGTACGAGATCAATGAAGGTAAGTTTTTCTGTTTCATTTCGGTTTTAGTTCTGCAACTATCTGTCTATCTATCTGTGGTTTTGTTTGTCTGAGTTTCTGGTTGTAAAATTTGTTTCATTGTAAGACAGTCTCAGGTCACATTTAAACGAAATCCCATGATCGAATGTAATGTGAATAAATGTTAATAAACAATCTCAGACACCAATGACACGCTCATTAAAAGCCAGAAGTCTGTAATTGCCTCAGAAAAAAAATTCATATTAGGTTCTCAGAGTGCCGGAAAAATCTTGATTGCTTCTATGACACAAATATTATGTATAATAAGACAGATGGAGATTATTTGTTAAGTGTTTATCTGTCTGGATATTCTGAATTCCACTTCCAACTAGGGCAGATTTATTGATGTATAAACTTTGATGGGACCGTCAGGACAAAATTTATGGATTGCCCCACCACACTTGGGTGGGTAAAGACGAATACATCACAGTAAACAAAATGGTACCAATTATTCTTCTTCCCGCAGGAGCTTTTTGTTGAAATGATCGCCAAGGATGCTCTTGTTTACGCACAGCAGGGAAAGAGAAAAACCCTTCAACGCAAAGACTTGGGTAAGTTATACAGTAAATTCTAAAATGGTTTGAATAGAATTTTAACTAAAAACATCCGTGGTGTTGATGCTGTAATGATTGGTGCTTTTTCTCATTTGGCAGACAATGCTATTGAAGCAATAGATGAGTTTGCGTTTTTGGAAGGTAAGGGAGTCATAATTTAATGTTATTTCCTCCGGGAAATGGTTTAAAGGAGTGGGAGAATGTTTTATGGATCATTCTGATTGCCTATATTTCTTTCCTCCCTTCAAGCCTCATTTTCCAAGAACTGTAAGCCTTAAAGCAAACAATATTCTGCCATGGAGTCAGATTATATGTGACCATGAAGACCTTTGATTCTAGGAATTCAGAAATGAAGGCAGTTGGTAATAACATGACTGTTTCAATAAAGAAATTCTGCTTTGTTGGCAAGAGTTTGGTTCACCTTGTGAAAGGCCTGGAGTAACCTGCACTGGATCTACTGAAGGTTCATGTCTTCAAAATCAATAGTTACAATGGTGTACAGTTAAAACGAGTGTTACTTGATGATGATGCAAACGTGCCACAGTTTAGACCCAAAAGTGACATATGACCTGTGAAGGGGAATAGAACCAAACTTTGGTTGAACGAAGCAATTCATTCATGTGTAAAGAGGTTATTTCTTTAAATTCAGCTGTTTGCTTTCTGTGTCACTCTTGTGTAGGTACCCTGGACTGACTGAAAAGGTGCACGAATATGAATGTAAAGACTGTCAACAAGTTCTGAAGTTTCATTTCAGATTTAAGAACTCAAAAGGGAGGAAAGATCGCTGGAACAGGTTTTTTCTTCATTGAGATGCTTGTAATGCTTGAGCCGTTTGATAAAATTGTACAGTTGCCAAGGTTGTAAATTGCCAATTGTATTTTCCACTAAAATTCTTATAACAATGTTGAACGTTTGAATAAAGTGAATTTCTTTATCTTTTTCTAAAGAGTGTTGTGTGTTCATTGTGCGAGAGGGCAAAACTGATATGTGTGAATTTGTGCTGCTTTGAGACTTTTGATTATTCTGAATTATTTTAATAAATTTCTGTGATCATGGCTCCTAATCAGTGGTCATATGTCGTACAGTGAAAGAGGTTCAAAGATAGTCTGAGAGTGTCAGAAATTCTGGATGATCAACACACAGAGTTGCTATGACCTATGTCTACTGCCAGGCCGATAAAATGTGACATGGTTGAAACATAAAACTGTTTACCTCGAGGTCTTATGCCTTTGTCTTTGGCTGCTTCTACTTTTTTCAACAAAGTTAACTAATGACGTTTAACTAACTGATGACATTTTAATCTTCTATAGAAATGTGTGTCGCAGCCTACAAGTCACTAGGTGTCATCTTTGTACAGTCTACACGCAAGTCATATCCAAGTTTATTAGATCCATATTGCACAGTTAGATATGCAGTGATCTCAGGATTGCTAAAATCATGCTGTGTGTCTCGGGCTTAACTGGAAAAGATCTTTTGAACAACATGTGAGGAACCAACAACCGTTTTTGTTGATCACATTATAATGACTGGAAATTAATACATTTAAATTATGGCTTCTCTGTAAATGATTGTAAAAAGTCAAATGCATGTAGACTTGTTGAAAATACAGGTGCTGTTCATATAATTAGAATATCATCAAAAAGTTGATTTATTTCACTAATTCCATTCAAAAAGTGAAACTTGTATATTATATTAACACATTACACACAGACTGATATATTTCAAAAGTTTATTTCTTTTAATTTTGATGTTTATAACTGACAACTAAGGAAAATCCCAACCTGGTGCCACACTCTAATCAGCTGATTAACTCAAAACACCTGCAAAGCCTTTAAATGGTCTCCGTAGTTCTGTAGGCTACACAATCAGTGGGAAGACTGCTGACTTGACAGTTGTCCAAAAGACAACCACTGACACCTTTAAGCAAAAGAGGCTGGCTGTTCACAGAGCTCTGTGTCCAAGCACATTAATAGAGAGGCGAAGGGAAGAAAAAGATGTGGTAGAAAAAGTGTACAAGCAATAGGGATAACAGCACCCTGGAGAGGATTGTGAAACAAAACCCATTCAAAAATGTGGGGGAGATTCACAAATAGTGGACTGCAGCTGGAGTCAGTGCTTCAAGAACCACTACACACAGATGTATGCAAGACATGTGTTTCAGCTGTCTCATTCCTTGTGTCAAGACACTCTTGAACAACAGACAGCGTCAGAAGTGTCTTGCTTCAAAAAGGACGGGACTCCTGCTGAGTGGTCCAGAATTATGTTCTCTGATGAAAATATATTTTGCATTTCCTTTGGATATCAGGGTTCCTGAGTCTGGAAGAAGAGAGGAGAGGCACACAATCCACATTGCTTGAGGT
Organism: Carassius gibelio; assembly: GCF_023724105.1. Lineage (NCBI taxonomy): Eukaryota > Metazoa > Chordata > Actinopteri > Cypriniformes > Cyprinidae > Carassius > Carassius gibelio. The sequence continues at coordinate 22,809,731 of NC_068406.1, forward strand.
CCAGTGTAAAGTTTAAACAGTCAGTGATGTTTGTGGTGCCAGGTCATCTGCTGGTGTTGGTCCACTGTGATTCCTGAGGTCCAAGGTCAACACAGCCGTATACCAGGAAGTTTTAGAGCACTTCATGCTGCTGACCAACTTTATGGAGATGCAGATTTCATTTTCCAACAGGACTTGGCACCTGCACACAGTGCCAAAGCTACCATTACCTGGTTTAAGGACCATGGTATCCCTGTTAATTGGCCACCTTATCTTAACCCCATAGAAAATCTATGGGGTATTGTGAAGGGGAAGATCCAATATGTCAGACCCAAGAATGCAGAAGAGCTGAAGGCCACTATAAGAGCAACCTGGGCTCTCATAACACCTGAGCAGTGCCACAGACTGATCGACTCCATCCCACGCTGCATTGCTGCAGTAATTCAGGCAAAAGAAGCCCCAACTAAGTATTGAGTGCTGTACATGCTCATACTTTTCATTTTCTTACTTTTTAGTTGGCCAAGATTTCGTAAAGTCCTTTCTATGTATTGGTCTCAAGTTATATTTCTAATTTCCTGAGATCCTGAATTTGGGATTTTCCTTAGTTGTCAGTTCTACTTCTAATCATCAAAATTAAAAGAAATAAACATTTGAAATATATCAGTCTGTGTGTAATGAATTAATATAATATACAAGTTTCACTTTTTGAATGGAATTAGTGAAATAAGTCAACTTTTTGATGATATTCTAATTATATGACCAGCATCTGTATATTCACTTTCACTTTTTCACTTCACTCATATGTCCATCTAAAAATAAATAATTATTTCACTGTTAGAAAATAAACCACAATATATTTGATGGCAATAACCTGGGTCACCGTGATTTTTCCAAGTAAGACATGTTCCTGGATCAACATTATTGTCCAAAAATATAGACTGAACCCCTACCCCTAAACCTAACCCTACGCATAATTTATTCCTAAAATCTTTGGGAAAATGATAGCTGATTAAAAAGAGTGTAGAAGCACCTAAATCCTATTCTAAGCCTAAAACAAATCTCTACTCTGGTCGATTGGAATGTTGTTCCAGGATCAACAATGTTGATCTGGGAACATGTTGTACTTGGTGAAATCATGCTCACCCACTAACCTGACAAACTATGATTAGTTCTTATTTGAAAGGCCTTTCCTTACTGCAAAAACTATACATTTCAAGAACTGTCTGAATGAATATTTTAGTGTAATAAAATGATAAACAGGACACCCTACGGACTTGTAGGCTGTGGTCATACCAGTAAGAATAAAAGTCAATGGCCACCATATGTAAACGGTAGTTGTGTAGTATAAAATCTGACTGAAGCTTGCGATTTTGGCAAGTGCTTTGCAGGTTTGTAATCAACATGCATTAGACGGTCAGTGAAAGGTATATAAGCAGTGTGCCGTCTTGAGGCTATTCCATTATCAGACTGCCAGTCTACCTCAATATCCAGGATGAGATGGGTGCCACTGTTTACCTCTAAATATCTAGGACTTTGTCTTCAGGCACGGAGCTTAAAGACAAGATTTTACAAGCCAACTTATCCAAAGATTTTTATGAATCACCAGGTCAGGAGGAACTGAGCAGAGTGCACACGATCATAGCAGCATAGCATGTGTCTTTCCTGAGATTTAACTAAAGCATGCCCCCAGGGGAAAACAGTCTGCCCTGAATGAATAGTTCTGGTGGTCTCACAGTGAGAGAGATGCTGTCGATCCAGCAGAAATAAAAACATAGCCAAAAAATTGAAAACCAATATTTTATGTAAGTTTAGTCGGCTTTCTGTCTTGATCCAGGACATAAAGTTAATTAATTTTAGATGAAGACGAGCAAGTATGTGAGTCATTACATGAGAAATTTAAGACCTTGATGAAGAACTCTAGTATGCATGCTGAGAATTCTTTGCATAGTTGTTTTTGTGTGGATGGTATTTTGTAATATGATTCAATGACAAGTTAACAGAAGGACCCTGTACTGCAAAGGGACTGAACTCATCAGCTGCAAACTTTGAGATCTTTGTTCTGTGGAGAGATAAAAGTTCATTAGTGTTCATCAGTATCGAATAAACCCCTTAACTGAAGTATTAAATATTCACATTGCATGTTCTTCATTGTTTGATTTACATTAACACTGAAAATTGTATGGCTTTTGAGAAAAGGCGATTCATATAGACCAGAATGCCGTTTTGGCTCTTTTGATTAGGCAAGGCAAGGCAAGGCAAGTTTATTTATATAGCACATTTCGTACACAATGGTAATTCAAAGTGCTTTACATAAAAGAAAGTAAAATAATCATGAAGAAAAATAACAAAAATAAAACAAGCAATTTTAAAACTTTTAAAATGATTAAGATATTTAAAAACAGTTAGAAAATGATTTTACATAAAAATAAAATAAGAGCCAGAACTATTTACTAGTCACATTAAACCTGCTAAAGCATTTAGAACAACTGCATAGCCACGTTTGCATTGTGAAAAGTTTAGCTTAAGCAAAGACCACTTCAATTTTATTTAGAATATATATAAAATGACACTGCCTTGGCCAAAAAAAACAAAAAAAAGTCGAAGTTTAGAAATAAATAAACAAATTCTTAAAGTGCCCCCATTATTTTGGTTTTAGGAGTCCCTAACAACGGGTTGACATACATGCAAGGTCAAAAAACACTTTCAGTGTCTTATAATATGCATTTTTTTTTAACCTTAATTGCTCAACCACTCCCAAACGATTCGCTCAGTGATTCATTTTTACAAAACCCTCATTTGCGTGATTCTAATCTGCATTGATTAGTCCAGTTGGTCTCATTTTATTTTAAATTTCATCATGCCTGTAATAATGGCTGATAAAGCAGTGTTTGTGAGCTCAGTGCTGCTTTGTGTTCATTCTGACTAACGTGAAAAGACCAAAAGTGGTCGGGAAATATGCTAATGTATCATGCTGACACACTAATTGGTCTTTAGCATTGATGACATTTTGCATTTTTTGTGCAACATCACACTTATTTCCATCATAACTTGCATTGATTTTTGGCTGAGATTTTGTATTGACAATGCAAGAGTTAAACCACTTTGTAAAGTCACATCCCAAAGACTTTCAATGGGGTTAAGCTCAGGCCTCTGTGGTGGGCAATCCGTAATTGAAAAAGATTCCTTGTGCTCACTGAAGCAATATTTTACAATTTGGGTCCATTGAATCCTGATATTGTCATTCGTGAATATGTACATGGGTACATCTTTCCAACATGCTTGATTAAGAAATGAAAAGCTACACACTGCATTCAAGTTTATTTTTATTTGTATAGCATTTTGGACTACCTGTAGCTTGTTTATTGAAAAAGCAGGACAACCACCTAGAAGTGCATTACAATAGTCAAGTCTAGAGGTCATGAATGCATGAACTAGCTTTTCTGCATCAGAAACAGATAACATGTTTCTTAGCTTGGCAATGTTTCTAAGATGGAAGAATGCAGTTTTTGTAACATGGGAAATATGATTTTCAAAAGACAAGTTGCTGTCTAATATAACACCAAGATTTCTGACTGTAGAGGAAGTAACAGTACATCCGTCTAGTTGCAGACTGTAATCTACAAGAGTCTGTGTAGTGTTTTTTGGTCGAATAATTAATATCTCTGTCTTATCCGAATTTAATTGGAGAAAATTATTTGTCATTCAATTTTTTTACATTTTTAACACACTCTGTTAGCTTAGATAATTGAATAGTTTCATCTGGTCTTGTTGAGATATATAGCTGAGTATCATCAGCATAACAGTGGAAGCTAATTCCGTATTTTCTAATAATATTACTAAGGGGCAACATGTATATTGAAAATAGAAGGGGACCTAGGACGGATCCTTGTGGCACTCCATATTTTACTGATGATAAATGAGATGACTCCCTATTTAAGTAAACAAAACAGTAGCGATCGGACAGGATTTAAACCATCTTAGAGCCTGCCCTTGAATACCTGTATAGTTTTGTAATCAAACTATGAGTATGTCATGATCTATGGTGTCGAACGCAGCACTAAGATCAAGTAAGACTAGAAATGAGATGCAGCCTTGATCTGACGCAAGGAGCAGGTCATTTGTAATTTTAACAAGTGCAGTTTCTGTGCTATGGTGGGGCCTAAAACCTGACTGAAATTCTTCATACAGATCATTTTTATGCAGGAAGGTGATCAATTCAGCAGACACAACTTTTTAAAAAATTTTAGACATAAATGGAAGATTTGAAATAGGCCTATAATTTACCAGTTCACTAGGATCTAGTTTTGGTTTCTTAATAAGAGGCTTAATAACCGCCAGTTTGAATGGTTTTGGGACGTGACCTAAAGATAACGACGAGTTAATGATATTGGAAGCGGTTCTTCGGCTACAGGTAACAGCTCTTTCAGTAATTTAGTGGGTACAGGATCTAATAAACATGTTATTTATTTAGATACAGTGATAAGTTTATTTAGCTCTTCCTGTCCTAGTTGTAAAGCACTGCAGTTTATCTTTGGGTGCGATGGATGAAACTGAAGTGTTAGACGCTGTAGAATCTACATTCGCTATTGTATTTCTAATGTTATCTATTTTATCAGTGAAGAAATTCATAAAGTCATTCCTATTAAACGTTGGTGGAATATTTGAATCAGGTGGCGTCTGGTAATTTGTTAATTTAGCCACTGTGCTAAATAAAAACCTTGGATTGTTTTGGTTATTTTCTATGAGTTTGTGTATATGCTCTGCCCTAGCAGTTTTTAGAGCCTGTCTATAGCTTTAGCCTATAGGGTTAAAAAAAAAAAAGGTTTTAATTTAACAAACTAAAAGTTTTTCAGTTAACAAACCCATTATCTGACAAGGATTGCTCATCTGGACAAACACTGGAGTTAGCTTTCTGGCTCATGGGCAATGGTTCAAACTTGCCACCTCTCAGTCCTCAATTTTTTTCTCACTAGGAGTACTCAAGTAAATGCAAAAACATTTTGAAGTTGTGTGCATATGACAACAGCCTGTGAACATGTTCTTGGTCAGATCAGAGGTTCTTTGGGCAGCAGATGGCATGTTTTCTTTAGTGTGATACCTTATTTGCCAACGAAAAATGCAGGCAAGACGAGTGGCCCATGGATGCGAGTGAGGTCATGGACTAGGTATGTTTATGCAGCTGAATTCTTGCACACCTTATACACCCACTTTGGACACGCAGATGGCATATTTTTGATCTAATGATCCCAGGTATGCCAAAACCATAAAGTCCCAACACAGCTTCTCCACATGACTCAAGAACTTGACAAGAGGACTGGCTCTAAATGTCTGCACATGAGCATCCATATTGATTCCTGATGTTTTGTTCGTTCAAATGTTTTCTCACACTCCTCCCTGTAAGTCAGACCTCAGGACTGTCTTTCATCCTGCTCCAACATTTTCGACTGCAATAAATCATAAGTTTTCAAAAAGTTGGGCATTTCAATTTAAGAACTTTCCTTTCCTTCAGCATTCGTCGCCAGACCCATATATCATTGTGGACTGCTGTTTTTAATCTCCTTTCTTCAAATATCGGAAGAATTTGGTTTGTATTTCTTAATTATTGAGAGCTTTGTAGTTGTAAATTCTCAAGAAAACAAGAACAATGGGCTCGGTATTGTAGAGATTATGATACACGTTGCACCAGAGCTCGTACAGCTCAACGTGTTAATTGAAGAGAGTTGTGTGTTACTAAACAGTGAGGGAAGATGCTACGACGGAAAACAGCACACGAGGAGGGGGAGCGAGGGAGATTGTGGGTGTGTTGGCGCATGAGAGAAAAACTAGGGGAAGGGAGGGAGAGAGGAGAGAAATAAAAACAGCACAAGAGGACAGCAGGCAGCACGGAGGAAAAATCCCTCTGAGGTTCCATCATGTTCCTGCAGACTGTCTCCATCCTCTTCCTCTCGGCCGTCCTCTTCGGCTGCCTGGAAGGTAAGGTGAAACTCTCGCTTGCATCTGATTGTGATGTTGGAACGGGGCGGTTGGGATCAGATCTGGGTGGGAGGGAAAGAAGCATAATGCTATGATAACCAGACCAGTTCAGGAGCTTCGGATGCTGGAGGCAGTTTTCTCGCATGTCTGGAGATATGAGGAGTGTTAAAGCATGATGGTAGGCACAGAAAGCTCCAAAACGGAGTCCAAATTTGATTAGGACACATGATTTCCTCTGCAAACAGTTGAGAAAGCCAATTGATGTGCACAGTTTACCATACTTAAAGATGGGTTCCAGGTGTTGTTCTGTGTTGAATTCTGCTGCTGGTTTGTGGTTTTTGTCTATGACAGGGAAGGGTGTGCAAATGCAACGAGATGTTCAGTGCTGCATGCAGTACTCTTACGACAAAGTCCGGACCAAAGACGTCCTGAGCTATGAGATGCAGACAGAGGGACCGGATTGCAGCATAAGAGCCATCATGCAAGTATTCCAGGCATCCTGGAGCAATCACAGACATGGAAAATATGCCCTATTACAGCTCACAGGCATTGCCGTCTAAGCAGGTCAGATTTTTATTACCGAGAACTGTAATTGTCAGGCAAGTAGAGCAAAAGAATGCACTCAGCCTTGGTAGACAATGCCCAAACTGTTTCTTCACCGAAGCCAATTTGGCCTGCGCTGACTAGAAGCATAGCAGATTAAGAGATTTGGGATTTGACATATGTAAAGAGAGAGGTTCTTGGAGATCTTGGCACTCATATTCTCGCTTGTTCCAATCATGACAGATTGTACACCAAAAAGACAGTGAAGTGCGCTGATCCAAGGGACAAGAAGATGAAGAGGTTACTACGGAAACTGAGCCAGAGGCCGGGAGTCAAAGCCCGCTGGCCCATGTGGCCAAATCCGCATATGAATCTGCCCGTCATGTCAGAGGTAAGATCTGCGTGGATTTAAGGAAGTAACGGCACCATCGGTGTCCAAAAATGAGTGTCTTGAAGTGTCATTTTCTCTTTATTGACAGGTCGCTGTTGTTAACTCCCAAAAGATGAACAAGGTAAACAAGAATCATCAGGATGCCATTTCAGTGCAACAGTTCTGGAAGGAAAAATCACATTCTTTTTTATCTTTCGATAAACTGATGTCTAGCGATAATGCATCAGCTCCTAAATGCATAAACGCATAAATGCATCAATGCATAAACTCAGATGTTAAGGAATGATATATGACTTTGTTTATAGGCACAATCAATGTGATTTTAACTTAATATGTAACAAAATTGTGTTTAATTTGGTAAGTTCCCAGTTAAGAACTGCACTACTTTAATTCTGACGAGACATCCACCAATCACCCAAGTCGCTGTTATCATGTAAACAGAAATTTCAACCGTCCAATCCCATGACGAGTTGGAAATAGAAATGCATGGATACATGAATAATTCCGAACAATATGTGGCCTAGCCTATATATGTAATGACCAATATAAAATTCAAGAATACTCATGCCAATATATTTCCAATATCATCTGATACTGTTAAAATAAAAAATGTCAATCAATTTCAATCATCTAAATTTCTATATATTTGATATGCTGTATTTTGCAATACACCTCAAACATATGGTGTTGGCTATTAATAAGAACTTTTTCTGTACCATTGTGCTTTTTCTCAGATCTTCCCTTTTCTGCTTTGAACAAAATGTTGTAATCTAGATGCTAGTCTACTTGGTTTATGTTATAGCCTACATTAATGTTTTTGTAATCTTTGTGAATAGCCCACTGAAATAATCACAGTTGTTGTTTTCTTTCCTTTTAGACCAAGTGAATGTTGAAGTAGGACATGCGATTCAAGAAACTCCAGCCTTCTCGTGTGTCCCTGTTTTCTTATATGTTCTCATAAGAAAATACATGTAGACTCACAGCATTCACTACCAAACCGTATGTAATCCAGATATATTGTGATATTTAGATGTCCTCTCAAATGACTGTTAATCTATATGCCAAAGTATTCTTCTCTGAGACTTGTTAAAGGTTGTTTATAATCTCTGCAGCTATGTATAGTCTCTATAACTTATACAAGCTCTTCTATAGAGTCCAGTAAGCTGGTATCACTGTTCTCGATCTCAAATTTATAGTGCAATTACAGATTATCTTGTGTATGTTAAAATACAATTAATTTTTATATATAAAAATAAATGAAAATAGTGAGTATGGTTTTGTTGTTATTAAAACAGACTAGTAATTTCCCCCAGGGGTTTTCACACTGTACTTAGTCCAAGGTTATTTTAGTAGCCTACTAAACTGCGATTTTTTCTCCAGGGTAAAAGTAAGCTACATTTCACTCATATTTAAGGCGAAAACATCAAATATTTACAGAAAACGTTAACAGGAGTGAGGACTGTTTTTTTCTTAACTTTAAAGTCCACCAAAAAGTCAATTCAGTGGAAATTTGATCAAAATAAACAAAGGATACCGAACCAAAGATATTAACAGGTTGCTTGCTGCAGTTCGTCCAATCAGCAACACTGACTACGAATATGCAAATAAGAACATTAACCCAGGGTTTAGGAAAGCGCAGTGTGAAACGTCACTTTAAGAATGCCCACAATTAATCGTTAACCTCGGATAAATTATGAGCAGTGTGAAATCCCTTTACCAGGGGTTAATTATTTAATGTGTGGAAATGCATAGGCTATTTAAGCTTAGATATGAGATGATTTCTTTATATTGAAATAATCTTAAAATATTGAGAAATAAGATTCGACTTGTGTTTCAAAAATATTTATAGTTACATTTACATTACATTTAGACATTTAGCAGATGCTTTTATCCAAAGCAACTTACATATACTATAATAATTTTATAAATAATGCATTTCTAGCATCTCTGCATCAGTGCAAACCCCACTGCACATTGCGCAACACAATATTATTTACTGATAATATTCATGTGCCTTGTCAAAAAAATATTTTTTCTGTAATAACTAAATCGCTGTTATTTTTCCTATTACAGAGTTGAGCTATTGAGCTTGACAGTGCAAATAAACTTAGCAAAATACTGATAGCAGGTATAAGGTCATTTTTGTTGAAAGAAAGAGAATAGAAAAAAGATCAGGCAAATGTCAGATTCTTTACATTTCATGCAAGTGACAGACACTTTTATCCAAAGCAATGGCAGTTTTTGCATTCCCTGGGAACCAAACCCATGATTGATGAATGATACATGTGTCCATCTATCAGTCCACAGACAGTGCATTCAAGGTAAAACATCCTGAATCCATTACACTCCACTAGAGGATGCTGTTTTGGTGATATGCTGTTACTCAAAGACAGTGTAAAGTGGTGTGTTTCCAACAAGACAACACTGTAAACAGAGTAATTTTATTCCTGAGACATTTATTACAGAATTCAAATGACCAAATCATTCAAGTCAAATATATGCCCACACTAGACCATTAACTCAAAAACGCAAACTCCAAATTAATAAGTACAACAGTTCAGTACAAAATGGAACCATATAAATACTTATAAATAAGAAATATTAAACAACATTACCGCATTTTCACATAGTTTGCATTTATTTAAAGCAATCTCTACTAAAAGTATATACTGTGAATCTAAATTTAAGAGAGAGGATTTTGAAGTGAATCCAATCTGCTAATACTGATTTGGGACCTTTGTGGTAGATTCAAGTATTTCACAAAAAAAACACAGGTGCAATACGAGCAGCACGATCTGAGGATATTTATAAAACTGGAAAACAGACATCAAAAAGTACTTAAAACAACCAGCAAAGCACAACACAAACTGGCTGGAGAACTAGAACATGCTAGAATAATCAGACATAATCCACCACAAAACAAAAACTCTTCACATACACTTTACATCCTGCCGATGTGTGCCATCAAGAATGAATTCAAACAAATAATGTTAATAAAAGCCATTCTTAAATGAACAGTTCACATAAAAATGTCATTTACCACACATTTGATGGTAGCCAATGACTTCCATAGTATTTTTTCCATACCATAAACTTCAATGGCTAGCACTGACTTATTAATATTCTTCAGATTATCTTCTTTTGGGTTCAGCAGAAGACAGAAACTCATACAGGCTTGAAACAAGTGGGGAGTGATTAAATGATGACAGATTTTTCATTTTTGGATGAACTGTCCCTTTAAGGGAGGAGTTATACGTATGTATGAAACAGTAAGGCAAAAGCTAAATTCATCAAAGAAACATTACATAATATAAGTAATTGATCACACTATCATTCAATATCATATAAACATCTACAAATTAGCATTATTGTTAACCTAGATAACAAAACCACGATAAGAACTTCAAAGTTACTCAAAAATGTTCCCTTTGTCTCTACATGTATCATCTATGAGTATGGCATTGTGTGTATGAGGTAATACAGCATTAAGTTATAATGCAGGTTTACTGACATCAACCAACTCTAAAACAATATTTATACTTTAAACAATTTACAAAAACCAAAGAGGTTTTTAACAGTCTCAAATTAGCATTATAAAACTAGCATAGTGTTGTTGTAATTGGGTGCTACTCTGACCTGGATGTGTTTCGATTGTTTCAAAGTGAATAAAAATACTAATGGATAAAACCACAATTACTACCCGATCTCACAGCAAACATTTTAGAAGGCGGCTAATTCTTATGAATTCGTATGAGCTAGTTCGTTCAAATTTGTACGTTTTGTGAAAAATCATACTTGTTTTAAGAGGTGGCATTTTTGTAGGAATTCGTACAAATGACCAGCCCTAGACTTACCCCTCGCATAAAACACCAATGTGGTCATGCAAATTAGCCACCTCCATAAAATACATACGAATTTGTTGTGAGATAGCATTTACAAATCTTATTGGCTATCAATTACATTCTCAACGTCTGTCTTCTTTCCAACATTTTAATGAGCATGCTCTAATTTTCAGAAAATGTTTAATTTAACTATAGTGCTTTGAGTGTGAAGAAGTGTGCCTTGCATGTTCCAAAAAGTAAAGCCAAAACATGGTTTCCAGCATTTTAAGTAGTTCTTATCATGCTGATATAGACCAATTTGGAGTAGATGCCACAGTTATTTCACCTGGAGCTGCTCATGTATTGTGGTGGCAGAAAAACGTTCCTAACAAGTGGAGGAAAATGGGTAAAATCCATGGAATAAGAGAAAAAGTCTATTGTTGTTGTGCCTTTGGATGTCAGAATTGGAATGCAAATAATTTTTAACATAGAAAACCATCGTCATAGATTAGAGAAACTAACTTTTAAATGGACAGACTATGGATAAAACCTGGTGTGATTACCCTAAAATTGATTTTAAAAATAGATCAAAATAATATTCACATATAGAGTTCATATGGGTCATATTGTAGTAGCCCTACAGTTACATCATGAAATACTATTTAAACCTATACCATTTTACATAACATTTACCTATTTATCTCACTATTCTGACTTTTTCTCACAAATGCAAGTTTAGACTGTATATTTAGATCTGATTTAACTCATCAATAGCGAGTTTGTAAAGTCAGAACTGTGGGATATTAACTTATGACTTCTTATCAGAATTGTGATTTACAATCTCGGTATAGGTATGTATTACATTTTTAAATGTAATCTTAAATAAACCTTTTTATTATTATTTTATTCCATGGCTTCCATAGACTGCTAATAGGAAACTGTCATCAATTGTCAGAAAAACCATCACCATTGTTTGCAAACCTTGGATTTCTAATACGGTTTGTTTTAGTTTAATGCTATAAAAATGCATGTGGTTTCATGACTGTGCTTCAAATTGGAATATTGTGGCTTCACTTTTCCCTAGTGGACAGAAGTGGAGTGGAGTTTTTTTTACAGTCCGTCGGTGTGAACTATGATGGTTTGAGGATAGTTACATGGTGGTTTCACTGTTGCGATGTTTGAGAGAGTCGTTCTCCTGACAGATCAGCTGGTACGGCTTTTCATTCTCCTCGATCACGAAGTTGCTGATTTCCACATCCTGGTTCTGGAGTTCCTGTCGGGACAGATGCTCCACGATCCCAGCACCGAAAGAATCTCCCAGCACATTGGTGGTGGTCCTGAGTCGATCCCTGAACCACACAAAAACATTACATTAAGTCCACTTTCTTCAGCTGTGAGTGGTGCTTTTTTACATGCAAGGTTTTAAACCTCACCCTACTGCTTAAAAAAGTAACAGCACACCTTTCCTGAACAAACCACATGAGTCTGAGGCATCATTTGTGTCTGATGCACATGAGCAGCACTGACAATGTGACTAAATGAAACACTTCATTATACATGTAATAGTGTAGTTAAATTAATTATTCCCTTTAAATAAGCATCAGTAATAGTAATGCTTACAATAGCAAACATCATTAGTAATCTGTTAAAGCTGCAGTAGGGAACTTTTGACGCTCTAGCGGTTAATAAACAGAACTGCTTGCGTCTTGCGGAATAACATCGTAGCCGGAACTACTTCTCTCTGTTTATGTCTATGAAGAATCACAAAGGTACTGGGTTACTCCGCCGCGTTACCCCCGAAGCAATCTAAAATAGTCCGAATATAAACACTTATTATAGGTGCACCCTAGTGATTCAGGACAGGCTAAAAACACGGTTTGGAAAATGAATTCATGGTGTTCTCGCTTATTATTTTCTACATTTTGAACACAAACAAAGTTACGGACCGCAGCTCTGATTGGTTGTTTCTTACCGGGAGCGATGTATTTCTGCAAATGGTAATAGGACACTGGGAGGAGCCAGAGGAGCTTGATTTTTTCACAGATTATCTGTCTCATATTCTACTGTCAGGACATAATGACAGGTTTAACAAATATGTAAAAAATAGATTTTTACAAAAGTTACCTAATGCAGCTTTAAGTAAAGAAACAATCCGCATATAAGGCACTGAAGAGAAACGTTTAACATATTGAATTGAGTGTTCAGCAGTATGAAAGCTGAACGTGTCAGCACTCCTTCAGATTAGCCGTCTGCATTATGTATCAGTAACCTTTGAGAGAGTGTTCTCTACTGGAGCCGCAAGCTTCAGCGTGACATTTGAGAGAGACTCACAGGAACCAGTCCACTGCGATGATCAGTGTAATGTCCTCTGTGGGCAGTCCCACCGATGTCAATACTATCACCATGGTCACCAGCCCAGCCTGAGGGATGCCTGCTGCTCCGATGCTGGCGGCGGTCGCCGTGATGCTGCGGGAAACATGAGGGCCTTTTAATTTGGAGTTTGATGGAAAATAGCCCACAGGAGGTACTGTTCGCAATAAGGAGATGAGAAGTGATAAAGACTCCTTCAGGGCTTCTGCTGGCCGACACTAACCTGATGGTGAGGATCTGCCCAAAGTTCAGGTCCATGTCATTGACCTGGGCGATAAAAATGGCCGCCACTGCCTCGTACAGAGCTGTGCCGTCCATATTGATTGTGGCTCCAACTGGCAGCACAAAACGGGTCACTCGTTTGTCCACATGGTTGTTTTCTTCAAGACAACGGAAAGTGATGGGCAGGGTGGCAGAGCTGAGGGAATCACACGGAATCAGGAATCATCATGGTGCTTTTGGGCACATTCCAAAATTTTTATACTTTACATATTTGGATGGCAAATTATAAATAGGTAAATGCTGCAATGTCATGGATTCAGGATGAGAATCTATTCATTTCATTGTGTCTTCTTAAAAAATTCCTAAATGACAAGTAAACTATACAGGGGCAAATGATATTCAGTACTTGTTATTCAGATCATATGCCAAACATTTTGTTAAATTTTAGATTTGAAGTCATTTATATGCAACTCAAGTTTTATTTTATTATCTCTGAGATGCTATTATAGTTTTTGCTAACATAATGGTACAATGTAATATTTTTACATTGTATAATAATTTATTTTATTTTATATTTTCTGATTCCTTATTAATTTTAGATATGAGTTTAATCATTTTGTTTAATTTTCATTATTTTTTGTTGTTCTAAATAAATAGAAAAAAAAAGAAACCTTGCCTCGGAAACAAGCTGAAATAAAATAAGCTTATGTTTTTTTATATATATATTTAATTTATTTCATTCATTCATTTTATTTAAATATTTTTTAAGGTTTTTACTTTTAATTTTAGTTTACAATAATAATTATATGCAAGCATAGTGCTAAAATATGACTTAATAAACTTTTCTACACCTTTAAAATTTGAAATTGATCAAATAAAAAAATGTATTGATATTATATCATATTAAATGTATTTGTATATCTATTCTAGAATCTATAAACACTACAAACATGTGCCCAACAATAGCTATAACAAACCTTTAATTTACAGATATGCTTTATTCCCTTGTCCAATCATCAACTGGTTGTAAGGAAATAATCTACAATTTATTCATCAAATGGCTTAATTTTTTTCCAATGTTAATTAAAAAGCTACAGGATGCCCTTTCATAAGTATAGTACTATTAACTCTTTCAATAGGAAATATATACATTCACACTACATTCATAAAACCATTCCATGGGGTCTTTAATGTATATCAGCTAGAAACAGCATCTGCTACTGGACCGAGTGCTCTTCTCAGCTAACAGACGATTTGCTCTGTACTGTTGTTTGTAAGATGTGTAAAGTATAATGTGTTTATACCTGGATGAGGTGCCTAGAGCTGTGATCAGAGCCTGCAGCAGCCCAGCTATGAAGGTGAAAGGGTTCTTCTTGGTCACCACAAAGAAGAGCAGCGGCAGAACGAACAGGCCATGGATGAGGAGTCCCACAATGACAGAAACCGTGTACATCCCTAACTGTCCGCCCACCTGAGCAAGATCTTTCATCTCCACGATCTTCCCTGCGATCAGGAAGAGGATTCCCACCGGAGCATACCTGCTCGGAAGAGACATTTACAGCAATTCTTCATAACTAGTGCATTTTAATCAATTATTTTATAAAAAATAGTCATTTAATAACAGGCATGCATAAATAGAGCCTTTGATGTTTCATTTAACTTAAGAACTTTTTTTTTAAAAACTAAAAATGTTATTGCATGATATTTGTAATATGTGCAATTTTTATTTTAATACTGACATAAATCCTCATAATAATGCATTTGTATATCACAATAATCAGAAACATTCTCCAAATGATTCCAAAATGATTTGCCATAATTTCAAAAAAATAATAATATTTAGAAAAATATACTCATATTTTAACTATGAAAAATATAAATACGATTTTAAGAACATTCATCATCGTAATAATAAAAATATAGTAGGCTATATTATAATATAATAAAAATTACACTTACTATCAAAACTGTATTTAATATGTCATAGTATTTAGGGAAAAAACACATAATTTCATTATAATGAGAAACTTTCAAAATAATGAGTTAGTTTGTATAAGTATAAAATGTATAAACTTTCATAATTATCAGTTATGATGTCATAATGTTAAGAAACATAATTTCCACTTATTATATATACTGTATATTAACACTAAGTTATTACACTAAGTCCTCATTATTACAAGATCAATACTGAGTCAGAATTGTATAATATCATGACATATTAATCTTTTATTATGAGGAAGATTCTCATTAATGTGACATACTAATTCATTATTATAAAATAGTCTTTTATGCTTTTAACACAACTATGAGTATTCAAGAATATAATATATATAATTTTAAGAAAAGTTCCTTGAATATATGAGTGTACACATCGTAATCATTATTTTACATCAAGTTAAAAAAAAGTATTTTTTTAATTTTATTATATTACATTTTTTGGTGAGTCATACCATATTCATTTTATTTGGCAAACAAGTTTTTCAAATAATTATAAGTGGTAAAACAGATATGTTTAAACATTTTCAAATTCTTTTATGTGACTTATTTTATCATTATAATATTGTACAGTAAAAAAAAAAATTAAATAAACTGTACTACAGAAGTTAAAAGCATGATTACCAAAGAGGTGCGTTACAGTCAGTTGCTTTTTTAATGTATCTTGACAGGAAAAATGCAAGTGTCACATCATTCTCTTCTAAATGACTGCCTTACTGTGATCAGAACATTATAATCGCACACTAACCAGATAATGATGGCCACCAAGCGCATTATAGCCTCATTCAGGCAGTCAAAGAAGTCCCGGAGAGCCTGGCCCTGCTGTTTCATGTTTCCAATCACTAATCCAAAGCACATGGAGAAGACCACCAACCCCAAGGCGTTCACCCCATTGGAGGAACCGGAGACAGGCACCACCTCCTCCACCGTCTCCTGGATGGTCTGCAGGACTGTGCTGAAGTTGGACGCTTGGCTGAGGTCTGTAGAGTTGAGGTCTGACGCATTGACCACGATGGAGACATTTTTGATCAATAGGGTTTTCTTGTATAGTGTTTTGTACTGCAAGAAAAATGGGTGATTAGTATGCATGATTTGGGGAAAAAATCATGATTTATTGGTCTTTTGCAATATATATTGACATATGAATAGTAGTGAATTGCTTATTACGAACTAATTTCTAAATCCCATATCAACCTCGACCAGTTGAACAATATAAGGATAAACTGCACTTTTAATAAAACAGAATTTTTCTATTTGCCAACACTGACTGTGATATCAATTTTAAATGCGTTACATTACTTTTGCGTTACTTTTTAAAAATTAGCAGGGCTTGATTGTTTTTAATATAAGAAGTTCTGTTTATAGCAAATGTAAAAGCCCTTTCACGTCAAAAAGTAAATTCATGTCTGTACAGTAGACACTGGAGAAGAAAGTTCAACACTCTTCAGCAATAAAAAAAAACAATCAAGCACAATTGTTAGTTTATCTAAAGTCATTTTTGCTTATTAGTATGGTTGAACTGGACAAAAACCTTTTTGAAAAAGTAACTCAGATATTTTCTTATAAATTAAAAAGTAATGCATTACTTTACTAGTTACTTGAAAAAAGTAATCTGATTCTGTAACTCGCGTTACTTGTAATGCATTATCCCCAACACTGAACCTTTAGAGATGTTAAATTCACAAACCTGTTTAAAGCAGGCCTCAACTAAATTTGGTGGAAACATGTTTCTGTAAGGATAATGAAAAAAAATTAGATCCCATTGCATCTGAAAAACAAACAAGCAAGAATGCATCAGTCGAACAAATGTTTTCTCCCACCTTATCAGGTCCAGAAAAGCGTCAGCGGCCTGCACAGGCTCAATGCTGCCACTAGAGGTCACTGGACTGTCCCTGCTGCCTTTACCCGGCCTGATAATAATCACCAATACAATACCGATAAAAACCGCTATAAACGTGGTCACCATGTAGTAGACGATGGCCCGGATTCCCATCTTCCCAGAGGCCTTGCTGTCTAAAGAGGAGATTCCTGAAGGCATGCGACAGCAAGAGACAAGAGATCTGGTGTTGAACATTTCTGTGTCCATCAAATCACCTATAAATCACCGTCTTTTGATTAAATAGTTTAACAGACTGATAATTGGTGTTCACTTTTACTTACATAGACTACTGTTCAAAACTTATGATTTTCAAGGGTGTAGAATTTATTAGAGCCGCTATGACATGTCCCAACTAATATCCAGCTATTAGTAAATTGTCATTGGCAGTAATGTTGATCAAACAATTAAACGTCTGTTGTCTAACATTATGTCCCGTCCAATGCCAAAATCAAACATATACCCCTTTTGTGAAGACTTATATAGTTTAAGGATTCACTGATGAAAAGAAAGTTTAAACAAAAGCATTTATCTGAAACAGAAATCTTGTGACATTATAAATGGCTTACTGTTTTTCTGTTGCATGTTTGATTAATTTGATACATTCTTTCTGACTAAAACTCTTATATATATATAAAATTTTTAAAAAATTCTAATTAATCTTAAACTGCAGCTGGATTATTTTAAGTAAATAATAATTATAACTAACACAATAAAACAATAAAAACATGACAACTTAATAAAAAACATGATTTCTGAATTGAGTTATCTGTTTTTGCAAATACACTCTTCATATATGTATTTAAATTTGAATAGTTTGACTAACTATATAGTAAAATTGCACGGGACAAACCCATAGCAATGCATAACAAAAGTTAATATATTCTACTGAATGCAAAAGAAGAAATTTTGAAGAATGTGGTAACCACTTTTAGTAGCCAATGACCTTAATACAGTAGTCTGGAAAAAAAAACTATGGAATTCAATCGCTATTGTCAACTATTTGGTTAACAACATTCTTCAAAATATATTTTTTAATGTTCAACAAAAGAAAGAAATGCATACAGATTTGGGGGGTGAGTAAATGATGACAAAATTGTCCTTTTTGAGTTTGCTACCTGGTGCATTAACTACTGTAAGGGAACTGAAATTGTTAGTGAATGCTAGTGAGTCTAGTGTTTTCCTGGTGAACCTGTGACAAGGCTGGAGACGATGAGCGGTAGAACGAGCATCTGAAGCATCCTCATCAGCAGCTCTCCAGGGAAAGAGAAATACTTCACCTCCCTCATGGACAGGTTATACGGCCTCAGCGCGAAACCCAACACCACCCCTACATATAGAGATGAGAAACATCATCCTTCCCTCCTAAACAGTGCCACTATCAACAAAAAACAAGCCCAGCATTGTGTTTTCCTGCTGTTTTGGCCCTTTACCTAAAGCCACAGCGGCCACCGTGAAGATCACAAAGGTGTTCCTCCGCAGGAACGTCTTGACGCTGTCTCGTGTGATGCCGCACATCTTCCGTCGACTTCCTGACATCTGCTTCTGTAACACTCGGCACAGACGGTGGAGGCCCTCCTCAGTGCGCTGTGGCTTCTCAGAGGCTTCACTCAGAAACAGACTAGTGCTGTTTGGAGGCTTCTCGTTCATAATCAGCTCTAATACATGATCCAAGAGGGTTTCGTGGGAGACTGTGGCCGAGAAATCAGAAAGAATTATATTTTTGTGACTTAAAATTCACCATCTCTCAAATAGTATCAGCTAAAACCGAGATGTAACATTCACACATTGTGCATTCTACTCTACATCATGATGTGATCAAATGGCAAAATATGAATCGATCATTGCAGGGAATGAAAAGTGAAAATTTTAAGAATTTAGGTTTCTCTTTTTATATTCAACAAAAGCATAGACTGTACAGATGTTAATTCTTTTAAACCTATGCATCACGAACAGTCAAAACACATGCTGTTTATTTCACAAAAAAGGTTAGTTATGTCTCATTTTATAAAAAATTAAAATATTAAATACAATTATTCTTATGAAATATTTAACATTTAATATTAATATTTAATCATTATAATTTATTAAATATTAAAGTAAAATTTTAAAATATCTGTTTTATCATGTTCTCATATTTATTTTATTCCTATTTTATTTTACTTTTGTAAAGTCATAATTTTCTTAGAATATAATACTGTTTTGATCTGTTTGCTATTTGTTGCGGTTACTATTATTGTGTGATTTTTGTAAACTGTATTAAAACAAGTTAATAGAGTTGATAAACATCACAATATTATTAATATTTATTTATTATTATAATAACAGTAATAGTAAAGTATACAGAACACACAACAATTAAAAAACAAAAACATAGAAAATATTGTCCCTGCTTTTTAAATCATAGATAATAAAAATTACAATTAAAATTAAAATTTTGAGCAATAAATTAACATACACATTGCTTACATCGTATGGCTATATGCTTCAAAAACATTTGAGCATTTTAAATCTTAGGAATTAGCTGCATTCACTGCATTTTTTTTTTTTTTTTTTGTGGTAATCAACATTATTGTACAATTCTGTCGCCCCTCCTGTAATAAGTACACTTAAATAAAAAAGTATATCCTGTTGACCTTGTATTTTAACTTAATTAGAGAATACAGTACTGCTCCTGTAGAGGGCATGGATGACATACCTTTCATTAAACACCATTTTAGGGACACACATTTCCACAAATACATATTTTAAGAATATAGGTAACCAACTATTTAACGTCCCCACTGAATTCCATACTATGGATGTCAAAGGGGACCAGCAGCTGTTTGGTAACCAACATTCTTCAAAACAGCAGAAAGAAACTCGTCCAGGTTTGGAACGATATGAAGGAGAATAAATTATGAGAATTTCTTTTTGGGGGGCGGGGGGTGAACTACCTAACACAATTCACCACCTACTCTTGCACTAACTTTATTGATGTACTGATGGCAATATTGATGAGAGGCTACAGTAATGACATGCTCTAATTGATTATGAAAACTGTTAATGCAAAATAAATGTCATATTTAGGTGCTTACCCAGAAGACATCAGACAAATATCAGGTGACTTCCAGATAAGCAGTACACAGTTTCTCCACTGAACGGTCATTGTTTATTCTGTTTCAGATGCACACCAGGATGGAAGTGAAGGTGTGTAAACTGAGGGCTGTTCTGGAGTCAGTTGTGAGTGTGAAGGACCAGCTGACACATGGATTACGGTGTAGAGTTAGATAATGAAAAAACAGCCAAAGAATTGACCAGTGAGGGTCGTAGCAGTGGCTCAACCAAAGCAACTGATACCGAAGGTTTTAGCAGAGCTGGTTTATGTTTAATAAACTTACAGCAGTCAGTCAAATCTATTTACACCTTGTGCTTTTAGTATGGAAGCACATTTTGCCAAGTATAATTGTCATTGTTTTTCAAAAAGGATTAATTAATATAGCAGAAAATATATAAATAAACAGGTCATTCTGACTTCATATCTAACGAGACTGTATATCTTGAAACTGTTACTTTATATATCACATTGTGAATATATCTCGCAGACCTTGTGTTTCACTATCATGACTTTCTTGCTTAATTTTCTCGTATTGTGACATTATATATTAATGTTATTTTATATCTCACAATTATGACTTCACATAATATCAATGTTATATTTCATAATGCGTGTTTATATATCACAATTAGCCTTCAACCTTGAAATTGCATCTTTATATCTTGCAATTTAATTTTCTCAGCATAATTTTAACTTTATATCTCATAATGTGACTTTATATCTTGCAATTATGACTTTCACAAATTTTTTACTTTACATTGCACAGTGACTTTACATTTTGCTTTGAAATTGTGACTTTGCACCTTGCAATATTAAATCCATGTAATTTCAACTTCATATCTCCTAATGTGACTTTACCTTTTGCAATTATGACCTTGAATTTGTGTCTTTATATCTTGCAATGTGCCTTTATGTCTTGTAATTAATTTTCTCCACATCATTTCAACTTCAAAATGTGACTTTATCATAAAATGTGACTTTATCTTGCAAAACCTTTTTACACATAATTTCAACTTTATATCTCACAAATTTAGCAATTATGACTGAATGTGTGACTTTATATATTGCATTTGTGACTTTTTCTGATATTTTTAACTTTATATTGCACAAAGTGACTTCACATTTTGCCATTACGACTTTGTAATTGTGACTTTATATCTTGTGATAATTTTTACCACATAATGTCAACTTTATGTCTCAAAATGTTTCTCATAAAGGCCTCTTTATTACTTGAAACTATTACTCATAGTTGTGGCTAGATTTATGTAAGTATTTATTATTTTCAGCTTCTCACAATCAACTTTTTATTTATTCCTCTGAGACAGAAACAGCTTTGCATATTTCAGAAATGGAATGAAAAAACAGAAAGCAGTTCTGTCAAAATTAAGCAAGATGACTACCATATATTTTGGACTATAAGTCGCACTTAAGTATAAGTCGCATCAGTCCAAAAATACGTCATGACGAGGAAAAAAAACATGTAGCACTGGACTATTTAGTCTCATTTATTTAAAACCAAGAGAAAACATTACCGTCTACAGCCACGAGAGGGCGCTCTATGTCTTCAGTGTAGACTACAGGAGAACTTAGCAGCATAGAGCGCCCTCTCACGGCTGGAGACGGTAATGTTTTCTCTTGCTTCATTTCTCTTGGTTCATGTCAAATTCATTTTGATCAGGACCAGCCAAACTATGAAAAAAGTGCGACTTACAGTGCAGAAAATATGGTATATATTTCAAGTGGAACAGAACACAGCATGTTTATCAGAATATACAGGTTGATCATTTCCATACAATGCAAGTGAATGAATATTGTGGCAGTCGATCTCCAAAAAAATTACAAAAAAATTACAAAAAGGCACTTGAAAATGATCTAATCTAACTATATGACTTGTGCACAATATTCCAAAACATCTGAAGCCATGTAATTCTGCAGAACATCATAATTTTTTGGTCCACAAAATATAATGCAATTTGGGTGCATTACTGCTTTGAATTTCAGACACTAGAAAATTACCCTGAAATTATGTTCTGGCTGACAAAATAATCAACCATCATACAGAACGTTGACACCAATTACTTTTTGTATAATCTCAGAAAACCTTGAAAAAAATAATGCACTCCATCAAGAAAACATTCGAAAAAGACACATTAAATTTGAGTAACTAAATTATTTATCACCAAGCTATCAAAGAGTTTAATTTACAGTATAAAACCTTGATATGGGTTCACTCACCACTCATGGTTGCTCTGCGGCAGGTTAATGCTGGAGACTTGTCTGAAGTGGTCACAGGTAAAGCTCAACTTGTGCCAAACACACATGAAACAGTTTTTTATATGGCCTGACCTTCTCTCAGCCTCCATGTGACCCCATACTGAGTGACAGCAGAGGTACACAACACACCTTTGACCTGATCTAGGGCCAGTTTCCCCTCCATTGATCCGTGCTTGATGGTCTGACGACCACTGATCTTAAATCAGCATAAATACACACATCAACACACACCCCAGGTGAGCACTACAAAGCTGACCAGCACCAGAATCTTTCCACTTTCCAACAGTGAACCGAAAGATCCTCACTTGAACCAGAACCTCACAAAACAGAGGGGGTTTTAGGCTCAGTGTTAATTTTTGGATGTAGGTACAAAAGAGAGAAAGAAACAATTTTGGCAGTTTTATGCCTCATCCAAAGAGCTAGCTCAGTTAAATATTAGATTAGAATTAAAATATAGATTTTTTTAATACGCTTTGCATTTTAAAACAATAGAATATGACTTACCATCTAGTAGCAGCTCGTCTTATTCTGTTCTCTCGTGACTCGCGAGCGTTCTGATAAAGTCTCGTGCAGAAGATACTCTATATTCTGTGCACACAACAGTTTAAGGAAACGGCGGAGAAAGTGATTTCTGCGTGGGAAGAAGAGGTTAAGGATATTTCCAGTAAGACAAAAAACAACGACCCACTGCCCGCCAGCGAAAAGAATCGACACGTTAATAAAGTCTGATTGGGGGAGGCGTTTAATACTGAGCATGCAGATAACACCCGCTGAGCTGGATTCATCTAATGTCATTTAATAACGCCTGAAGATATTACATCTCAAATAATACACATCATTAAATGATAAATAACTATATATGTAAGGTGAAAATGCAAAGTTGCATTGTATTAGGCTAGGCTACTACATTGGTAAGAGTCAAATATTAAGCGTATTTCATTACTATGACAACGTGATTGCATGCACTTGTTGAGGTCCAGATCTCTGTGCGTGTGTGTGTGTGTGTGTGTGTGTGTGTGTGTGACCTTCTGATCCGATCTACCCACTCACCACACGTGTCTGTATAAACTATCTCGCTCTTTTCCTTCCAACTCTCCCCAAGGAATATGGCATTTTTGCAGCACATTTCGTTTCATATTATTGTACGTTTGCAATGAAATGCCCAGTTTTCTTGTTGTGGTTGTAACTTTATTTAAAGGTTACAAGAACGCGTCTCAGAACGTACTGTTAATGTTATTTACATTCAAAATATAACATTATTTGACGTTTATTTTGAATATTCTAAGAACATTTAAAGGTCTAGTTTTATTGTCGTGGTTACTTAACGTTTATGATAACGGTTTTTAGAACGTTCAAAATGACATCAATGAGGACGTTCAAGGAATGTTGTTCTAAGAATGTTTCCTCTCAACATTATGAGAACGTTTATAGAACGTTCAATAAACATCACTTTAAGAATGTTTTGATTTATACAACTTAGAAAAGAAGGGGGAAAGAACGTACCATGGTAACTTATTGCAAAACATGTTTTTGCTAAGACAATGTGAGACAGCACATGCAAAGTACTACAAATCTACATGTATCAAGCTTTCTGGTCTTCTATTATAACCTGATATGGCAAAAACAGAAGTGTGGCCTCGTCAAAAACTCAATTTTACATGACAGAAAATATGTATTCATAGAGAACGCATCACTGCTTTTATGACAAATGTGTGTGTATCCATTCTTCAGCGAATCTAAGGGCCGTAAACATGCTTTAACATAAAACAGCGCATTTTGCATCTGTGAAAGGTGACAGGAGCAGATTGCATCACTATGGTAACACAAGGGGCCTGCCAGAGTGTGGGTGGTATGTTGCATACATGTTCTCCATTTAGCTACTGTAATTACACATTCATCTGCCGAGAAACAGGCATGAAACACATTAGACACAGTTCATATATTTATAAAAGGTTTGGGTTTACTATTGTAAAGTGTACAAAATATGACACATTTTTTTGTTACTGTTAGCAGGCTATATAGGTGCTAAAATCATAAATTATGTGACCCTAAAGACTGCAGTAATGCTGAAAATTCAGCTTTGTATCGACGGAATAAATTACATTTGAAAATATATTAAATTGTAATATTTCACAGTATTACTGTTTTTACTGTAGGCTATTTTTGGTCAAATAAATGCAGCCTCAGTGAGACTTCAGTAAAATGTCAGGTTTCCTTTTGACAAGTACTACAGCCTCAAAGTAAAGAAAAGTTCGAAAAAATTATATTTTTCTTCTATTATAAATCTATCTGCATTATTTCTTCCCTCATTCCTGTTTGGCAGTTGGATGTCTGTTTTTTCTTTTCTTTTTCTTTTTTGTCCAAAATGGTGTTTTCTTTCTTATTATGCACTGTTTTTTACATATTCACTGTATTTTATGTCAAATCATTTTATATTTGTAAATGTTTAAAATTCATTTTAAATCTTATTTTTTCTTTTAAATAATTTTTAGTTTTTAAATTGCTTGTTTTATTTTTATGATTACTTTTCTTTCTTTTATGTAAAGCACTTTGAATTACCATAGAATATGAAATGTGCTATATTAATAAACTTGCCTTGCTTATAGGACAGATTAAATGCAGCTGAGTTGATCAAAACAATATATTTAATTAATCAATCATTTTCTAATATCTTACATAACATTTTAATTATCAGTCTTTGCTCACTGAACTATCTGTTCAATAAAAACATTTCATTTTCTGCATGCAGGTGGTTACATAAAATCTTGATGCATATTTGAAATCATTAGCAGACTGCTATTAGTTTACATATGAATACTTAACACTCTCAGAAAAAAGGGCAAAATCTGTCACTGTGCCAGTTCCTTATAAAAGTTCTGTTTTACCCCTAAACAAATTCATACTAGTGTCTTAAAGGTACATATTAATACCTAAAGAGAACATATTGTACCTAAATGATACATATTGGTATACCTTTTAAAAAGATGTTGCCCCTGTTATGGCATTTCTACATTTTTTCTGAACTAATTCCGTTTTATTGTTATTTATATGATGAATCCTGTCTAATATGTGCTAATATCACTCTCTCACCAGTGCCCTAGAATATGGAATGAGTGTTTGAAGATGTGTTGCCCTGTAATTATCGGCAGCCTGACTTTTACAGCACTTTGCACGTTGCATTATGAGCTACCTGGTTGTATGCTCACCTTTGCCGGCTAACATTAAAGAGATGAAAGTAGCCTGAAGTACAAAACTGCCTGGACAAACAGCAAAAGGTCAGGAAATAGATTTGTTGCTCTGAAATGTCACCATCTTCCAGCTTAATGTGAAGACAGACATTTACAGCCTGACAAAAGAGACTCATTAGACATCAGAGCCGAGACAGCAAACACGAGATCATTAAAACACACAAAGCATGTGCAAGAAGATTCCTTTATTCGTATACATGAAAATATATCCCCATACAATCAAACCTCCCAAGAATTGGTATCAAAAACATTTTCAAAACGGGAAACATATGATAAGGTATCACTAGATACAAAACTGCAGTGTTCTCAATTGTGCCAAATGTAGATTAATTTTGATAGGATAACACTGTGTTAATTAAATACAAAAACAAAAGTTAAAAAATGAGTAATACATTTAAAAACTAGCAAAATTAGTGGTCATTAAAGTACTAAAACTGGCTGTTTCCCACAGTACCTTTTTTGATAATTAACAGGCGTATATGACATGTTGACCAAAAAAATGAGGAACAAATCACTGTAGCCCTTGAAATCTATGAATGAAATGATAAGGAGCTCACAGACTCTGTGATACATTCAAGAGTATATATGGTAATATAGTGTAGTATTTGGCATAAAGTGTAGCTAAATTGAAAGTAGCGTAGCAATTTATGGAATGCAAACCTTAATCTAGATTGTACTCGGAGCAATCATTCATACATACACTGATTCAGTTAGAGTTCAATACGTCAAAATCATATTTAACATGTCCATTCTGAATGTAAAGGGGTCTTGGCATCACTCTTTGGCAGTATTTTATTAGTTAAAACATGCTCTGAACATATGATGAACCAATAAGGACATTCAATTAGCTCAAATGAGCGTGTTTCAGATGTGCATTAGTGTTGCATCATGGACTGTCTGACTGTTTCCTCCAGCGATTTTCTAGTAACGAGAAGCCTAACCACATCTTCATTCTTCTTGGTGAGTTTTTTCCGTGCTTGATCATGCGTCACCATTGTCATGTCCCAGCCATTCACCTGCAATTGACATTGAGTGCACAAAAACTACATTTTATATATATTTTTAGGACCAGTCATAAAACACTAGATGGCGGAGGATGAAAGCTCTTTGAATGCAATTAGCTAGCTGTCATATTAGAAATTCATGGCACAAGCTTGCATAGCTTAGAATCATAATTTCAATTCATTTTCCACTGATTCACGCGACCTGATGAGAATTAGTTGCTTTCAGTGCGGTCTGCATGCATTTTCTCTTCTCATAGGAAGCTCTTTCGCTGCTCATGTTCACGTTGGTTTAAATGACAAGTTCATAATCCACCCTGTCTTCAGACAAATATCCATAACACTTCCAAGTTCAACACAGAAAAAAAAAACATTTCTATAGATGAAACATGAAGCCAATAAAACCCACAATTACGACAGTATACAATTCGATTTTCATGAGATTCTGCCAATTTTCAGTACAGGGTGTTTACAGTACATGAGGAATGCCAAGCAGGTGCAAAATATATAAAAAGGCAACAAATAACTATTTCAGCAACATTATATATTAAAAAAAAACTTAGTATACATCTTATAAACTGTCTTATGGAGTAGAGTGCATGAATGATCACGTAACATACGTTTTCAGTCGTGTAGTGTGAACGGAGATCTTTTCTGAAACGTCAATATGGACATAGATCGTTTTTATTTTAAAACACTGTTTTAAAACAAAAACGCTCTAAGGTAAACGTAGCCGTACATCTATGGGGATTGGGACACTTCCGTGTGAACCACGTCTCTGGGCCTAACCAGTGTAAACTAGCGTTTTTCCTTGATGCCTCACCAGAGCCAATCACCAGCATTCGAGTTGGTCACATCAAGCATGCTGAATGCTGATTGGCTCATTGACATTGACGAGATTACTCCCTTAGGCGAGGAAATCAGAATAGCATATGCTTATTACGTTCAGTGGATTTTCCCCAAAACGGCGATGTCACTTGAACTGAAGTGGTTTTCTCCAAAACGGTCACGTCACATTTAAAAATGTCATAATTCCACTTATTGTTTGAATTTTACGAAAAAATTAACCAATTATGATGAATTAGACTTTTTCTTATCAGAACACAGCACAAATCTCTTTGTGATTATTGGATGGGAGGTGCACTTCAAATGTTTTTTGAAGGAACCTGACAACCTTGGATTGAACTACGGCCACAATTTTATTGGTTCACTCAATTTAGTGAAAAACAAAACTTTGATTACTTTTTTTGGGTTGTTTTTTGTTTTATGAAGACGTACAATTTAAAACAACATGTAAGAGTAAAATGATAAGAAATTGAAAGATTTTATTTTTTTGGTGAACCACTATGTCAAAAAAATTAAGAATGAATAATGATGAAACAGCGCCCTCTTCTGGAAATATTCGTTTAGTAACATCAGGAATGGTTTAGTTTTGTGACTTGGACAAAAATCTTCATTACTGTGAGAATGTCTTATTATATGTTTGTCTTAATAGTTTGGATCACTCACCTGCATGATTTTGTCTCCCAGCCGGAGACCAGCCACCTCTGCAGGTCCACCTTTAGATACACGTGTGACATAGATTCCCTGCAACGTTAATGAAGTTAGAAGAGTTCCTCTGAATGACAGAGGAAAAATGGCTCTCTAAACAGAATTCAATTCACTAAACATGATTTTTCACCTTGTCTGTCTTGTCTTCGGAAAAGGGATTCTGGGTTGGATCTTGGTCGATTCCCCCTCCGATGCTGAATCCTAATATTAAATTATCACCCTCATATAGCTTGTGAATCTCAATCCGTTGCTGAAATACAGAAAGGAAAACACAAGACAGCTGACTTACAAGGCAGGCATAATAAGTATGTCTAAAAACATAGTTATCTATATACATAGTCAGCATTTTTGAGAATGCACACTAGGTGCTATCTAGGTAGGCGATTTAAGACACATCCTATGGCACAGCTGTTTATGACCATATATGGTAGCACTACCTGAACAAGAACCTAAACCACGCCTAGTTACTTCACACCTGAGTGACATCACAACAGATTGAGATTATATATATATATATATATATATAAGGAATTAAACCCCGATTAATCATTTGATATTAATTGGATCCCAAAAATGACTAAAAAGCACTGTATGAATAGGATTTCATTTTAGGAAAGCTAAATGAATACTCTGGTTTGCTCTGGTTTACAAATAAAACGTTCAGTTTCGTTATATTGTGCCACGTAATCATTTCCCACGATCTGAATAAATAAACCAATAATTTGACTAATAAATTAATAATTAACTATTGTTCACTTTGTTCGCCCCTGCTGGCTAACGTTAGCCTAGCATGCTAACTCTTTCCATTACATCAGCTGTTAGCTTAAACTTAAATAAACGTAACCAAACTATCCTGTCACATCGCAGATTATTGTCGAGAACAAATAAATGAACCGCTCTCCCAGTCAGACGATATAACATGAATCACTGTCGTTGTAAAAACACTAAAGAACCGCACACATGAAGCTTTCCATGCTAAAACTTTCTCATACTGAACACAAACTCACCACAACAGCTGAGACAGGCTGACCGGGGATGAACGACATTTTCTGCTTGTTATAACGGTTTTATTCCTCGTTGGGACTCCTGGGTGTTTAATTCAGTGATTTTCACTGATAATCATTCGAGTGTGGGTGCTAAGTTCCTCCTCTTTGGCTGTGTGTCAGTTTGGGGCTGGGCTGCTCAACACACCCTGCCCTCGAGACTACAACACACTTCTCTCGTTTTATTCATCCTATTCATTCATTTACTTAATCGGATTTATCCGCTGAACGTGGGTAAATGTTGATGTGACTTATTTATGGGCGTATTTATGGGTAAAACCGTGATTTCCAGTGATTTCACTGTCGTTTAAACAAGCACCAGAAGGGTTGCCAGGTTTTCACAGAAAAACCCGCTTAATTGCTACTCAAAACATGCCCAGTCGCTTTTCAGGGGCGATCCTCCGGTAAAAATCGTGTTCAAGGGGGGTAATTACACATTTTCTGGTGGGGTTGCCCTGGTAAAAGTTGCATTACAGTGGCCAGTGGTTGACAGTAACGGAGTAGCTTTACTTCGTTACTGTACTTAAGTACATTTTTCAAGTATCTGTACTTTACTGGAGTAGTTTTATTTTGAGTAACTTTTACTTTTACTTCACTACATTCCAAAGCATAAGATCGTACTTTTAACTTCACTACATTTCATAAAACATATCGTTACTCCCTATAATATATCACGTGCTCCGACACGCAGAAGCGGTGTCTGATTCATCATGAACGAACTGAGTCTTTTCAAAATAAAGTTTAATCGGATCGCGAATCGCACCAAACGATTCGTTTACGAATTAGAATGATCCGATTGCAGCTGTTCTGGAGTCGACCACTCACTGATTCAAATGAACCGTTAAGTGCGAGTCTACAGAAGTAAGAACCGGGAGATTTTGTGAGCGCGCGTGCGTCTGATGTTGCTAAGTTATTAATGTCGAAATTTAGGATTAATTATTGTAACTGAAAATCATATTTAGGTCAAAATTGTCAGTTGTTTGGGAACTAAATCCGCTGTAAAGAGTGATCTGTTTAAGCCCACTGAAATGCTCCAGTGCAAACGATGCAGACACATCAATCAGCGTCTCTGTGTTTTAGGTTAAAAAATAAAATAAAATAACCTTAAACTAACACAGATTAAATAAAATAACTCATGCATGTCCAAATTCCCCGCTACCGTAATATTAACAGTTTTATTAAAATGCTACCATGACATCTGTTTTTATATTGTGCAGTAACGTTATACATATGTATATTGTTTGGATTAACTAGACAACGTTAGACAGACATGTTTATTCATAACAGTACTGAAAATAAGTAAATATTGTAGCTGATGCTAAATGTCTAGCTAACAAGCTTGCTGGTGCTAACTTGAGGTAATTTTTATAAATAATGTCCAAATATTTTTATTCAACCACCTATATATATATGTATATAGATTACATCTAGCGACAAAAGGATGTGATGTTCAGAACATGGTAACTAGTAATTATCAAAGAGGGGAAGAGATGCACCCCGTTTGGCCAGGGGTGTTTTTACACCACAGACAAGGTTTGAGAAAGAAAAAAATCATTATGAAAATATAATTATATTTTCCTTAAAATGTTCTTCCTAACTTCAGGCCTTATTATCATGTCATATATAACTGTGATGTTCTGTAAAACCACAAACTTTAAAACACTTTCACAGAACACAGATTCCAAAATAATATTTGGTAGCACAACTATTAATAGTTCTAATAATAAATCATCATATTTTCATGATTTCTAAAGATCATGTGACACTGAAGACTGGAGGAATGATGCTGAAAATACAGCGCACATCACAGAAATAGATTATATTTTAAAGGATATTAAAATAGAAACCATTATTTTATATATTTTATTTTGATAATTTAGAATTATTACTGAAATACAACCTTTTTTTTGTTTCAAACAGTTCAGTGAACAATAATAAATGAAGTACCTGGAGCTGACAATGAAGTAAATGTATAATAATTAGCAAAGATGATTAATTTAGCGCTGTTAAACGCGCGTGTGAGGGGCGGAGACGCGCCGCGGAGCGTCAGACACGCGTGAGGACCAAACACAGCAGAACGGTAGGAAACTTCACTCCTCTTATTACTTCTCTTTTACTATAGCGATTTATTTTTAGACACGTGATCTGAGTCTTTCATAGATTTGTAGAGTTATTAGAGTTATTAGAGAAATTGAGTTATTTTTTTTTTACATTCTTTGGTCGAAGTTTTCAGATCGGTAATTCGGAGCCTGTTCGCGACTCTGTTGATTCAGATCGGGACTTCGGAGCCTGTTCGCGACTCTGTTGATTCAGATCGGCACTTCGGAGCCTGTTCGCGACTCGGTTGATTCAGAACGGCACTTCGGAGCCTGTTCGCGACTCGGTTGATTCAGATCGGGACTTCGGAGCCTGTTCGCGACTCGGTTGATTCAGATCGGTAATTCGGAGCCTGTTCGCGACTCTGTTGATTCAGATCGGGACTTCGGAGCCTGTTCGCGACTCTGTTGATTCAGATCGGCACTTCGGAGCCTGTTCGCGACTCGGTTGATTCAGAACGGCACTTCGGAGCCTGTTCGCGACTCGGTTGATTCAGAACGGCACTTCGGAGCCTGTTCGCGACTCGGTTGATTCAGATCGGTAATTCGGAGCCTGTTCGCGACTCTGTTGATTCAGATCGGGACTTCGGAGCCTGTTCGCGACTCTGTTGATTCAGATCGGCAATTCGGAGCCTGTTCGCGACTCCGTTGATTCAGATCGGCACTTCGGAGCCTGTTCGCGACTCGGTTGATTCAGAACGGCACTTCGGAGCCTGTTCGCGACTCGGTTGATTCAGATCGGGACTTCGGAGCCTGTTCGCGACTCGATTGATTCAGATCGGCACTTCGGAGCATGTTCGCGACTCGGTTGATTCAGATCGGCACTTCGGAGCCTGTTCGCGACTCGGTTGATTCAGATCGGCACTTCGGAGCCTGTTCGCGACTCGGTTGATTCAGATCGGCGCTTCGGAGAATGGTCGCGACTCGGTTGATTCAGATCGGGACATCGGAGCATGTTTGAGATTTTTTTAAATTCAGACATCGAAGCAGGAAGTGTTTGTCAAACAGTTAATTGGTGATAAATGAATATTTGGACTTGAGCCTTTTTTTTACTTGTCGATTCAGCATGTACATGGACCCACACACAAAGGTGGACACACTCTAGACTTAATCATCAGTAGAGTTTTAAAATTTTCATCCATTGTTATTAAGGACGTTAATAAAGGACGTTATTCAACCACCTATATATATATATATATATATATATATATATATATATATATATATATATATATATATATATATATATATATATATATATATATATATATATATATATATATAGATTACATCTGGGGAGAAAAGAAAGGATGTGATGTTCAGAACATGGTAACTACAGTAATTATCAAAGAGGGGAAGAGATGCACCCCATTTGGCCAGTGGTGTTTTTACACCCCAGACAAGGTTTGAGAAGGAAAAAATCATTATGAAAAAATATAATTATATTTTCCTTAAAATCTTCAGGCCTTATTATCATGTCATATATAACTGTGATGTTCTGTAAAACAACAAACTTTAAAATACTTTGTTCTTACTGGTGAAAATCAGATGGTCATCTCTGTTTTCTCTCAGGTACATCACAGTGTAAGCTTCACAGTTAACATTACTCTCATCAACGTAGTCCATATCAACAACAAAAATATATCTTGACTCCATATAGTGGTTATTTTGGAAAAAATCCCAGGTATTTTGAGCAGTAGGATTATAAAAAAAATAAAACAAATGTGCTAATATAAAATTAAATTAGCCTATATAAAATTGCAAACATCTATCTTTCAGTACTTTTTTAATTAAGTACATAAAAAATTTAGTACGTTTGTACTTTCACTTGAGTAAAATTGAAAAAGGAGTACTTTTACTTTTACTGGAGTAATATTTTATTATACGTATCTGTACTTTTACTCAAGTACTTGATTTGTGTACTTCGTCCACCACTGACAGTGGCTAAATATCATGTTATTGTGTACGCTTCATGAAACACATCCCACGGCAACAGCGTGAAAACCGGATTTGGCAACACTGAACACCTGCACTGCTTCACCAGCAGATGGCGCAATTTGATCAGAATTAGGTGTATATATATATATATATATAAGGGATTTGTTTTCTTTTTTCGAAGTTATCGATATTTTGGAATATATTTTACAAAATATCTCAGTGCTTGTACTTTGTTTTTTTATGTTACTTTATTAAATAAGAAACTTCATAATTGTTTCTATTCCCTATTTTTCTGTGTAGTAATTTTTTAACATCACATTAAAAAACATGTTTTTTTTTATGATTAATATTTCAACTTTTGTATGCCAAATCAGTGTAGATAATAACCAGTATTGATTAGAACAGATGCCAGTTTTATTAATCTTCCAAATACAATGGTCATAAACTTCAGACGAAAAAATTCAGAACAAATGTCCTTTTTCTTGTTTGCAGTTTATTTATTTGACTAGCACTGCATGTTTATCATTAATTTTTATTTTTAATATGCAAAAATACTTGAAATTTCCCAGTCAGTAATGAAAATGTTGATACCATTTCTCCACCCCGTTGAAAAATTCACCAGAACTGTTTAAACAGGACAATCGAAGGCATGGTCTATGTTCAGAATAGCACACTACCATACCACTCTTATTCTTTTTGGTGTATAGTGTGTAAACCGTGCATAGTGTGTAATACCTGAAAGTATTCTGAACGCAACCAAAGCACACTGTACAGAATACTGTATCCTATAATACAGTGCATCATATTTACACTACAAACAAGCAATATAATGAGATCAAAATTAAGCATAGTACGGTTTGGTGTATGTAATATTGCATATTTCATACTGTTTCACATACTATTCGATATAAAGCAGTATTGTGCAAGTATTCCATTCTAAACATAGCCACCATTGATTCTTCAATTATATAACCCAACCATTTTCTCACGAATGCAGTCTCATAAAGATTTAATATAGTTCACTGAAAAAGAAGGAATTATACACTTCTTTAAAGCTTTGGATCAGATATCAGCTGACTTCTTCATAATCAGTTTGTCTCTGTCTGTTTCTCGACAGAATTTGTTGAAACAGGAGGTATCCTGGTGCTGGATGGCTCATTGAAACTGCATAGGAACATACATGTCAACCTCTTTTAGACATACAGTATATACACAATCAACAAAACCCGAAACACAACATCTATGCACATTCAACACATTACTGTGGAATCATGGTCGCAGCCTGAGAAGAGACATGGGAACAAGTCTCTGATTGTTCATCTACTGTCCAGGCACGTATGGCCAGTTGATGGAGCTTCCAGAGAGCTGCATGTCCCGGATAAGCGTCTCAATGGGCGTCTTGCCAACTAGCCGCATGAAGAAGAGTTGAGAGATGAGGTTGGCGGGAACGGCTCTGAGGGCGGGCAGTCGCAGCAGGAGTCGCCCGAAGCGCTGCGGCTGACCTGGATACTGCATGCGCTCGTACTCGTTCAGAGCCACCTGTGCTTTCTCCTGCAGGCTCTCGATGTGCACCGGATCTGACAGCCCACACGCGTCTGCAGGAAACAGGACAAAGACTTTACAACACAGCCGCAAGTGACTTTTTAGAAGTTTTTAGTAAGCTACTATGCAATTTCTAGGATGTTTTGGATGGTTTCCATGTGGTTCCTCGTTGTCTCAAGTCAAAATGTGTTACCCTAAAAGTGCAAGTTTCTATGATAGTAATTGATCTGGCTATGGTCGCTCTTTTAATATAAGTCTAAGGGATTTTGTTCCATACAGCAGGCAAAAGTGGTACATTTAATGACTTAAAATAAAATAAAATGCAATTCCTCAAATGCAGATTCTAAGCAAGAAGCAAGTATAAACATTATAATAGTCATGCATTACTTGATTTAATATTAATATGGAGGCAGTGCTTTTCACTGTGCATAAAATGTGTAATTACAGAAAAAATAAATGTTTGTATTAAACATTAATGGATTTTGTGTGAAAATAAATCATTTAAGGGTCAATTTTTCGAAATTGAGATTTATACATCATCAGAAAGTTGAAAAAATAGGCTTTCTATTGATGTATGGTTTGTTAATATCGGACAATATTTGGCTGAGAAACTATTAGAAAAATCTGGAATCTGAGTGTGCAAAAAAATCTAAATATTGAGAAAATCAAATTTGAAGTTGTCCTAATGAAGTTCTTAGCAATCCATATTACTAATCTCAAATTAAGTTGACATATTTACAGTAGAACATTTACAAAATATCTTCATAGAACACGATCGTTACTTAATATCCTAATGATTTTGGGCATAAAAGAAAAATCTATAATTTTGACCCATACAATGTATTTTTGACTATTGCTACAAATATGCCCCAGTGACTTAAGACTGCTTTTGTGCTCCAAGATCAAATATATGATATTAACCATGTTATGTAAACAAATGGAAAAGTAAACCTTCTATTAACTATCATGTTAATTACTGTGCCTTTAGCCCCAACAGTAAGGGCACTTTTTTACCCCAAATTCCATACTTTTACATATTCTTTTGTGATATAAAAACTGTTGCTAATGATGGCAAGTACATGACCATCAAGTATCAGCCAAATATGCACGTGCACCTTGATAAGCGAATGTTTTGGAAACTGCTAAGCCATGTTTTTGTGCCATCTAGGAGTATAGAGGAAAATAATATCAAAGGCACCTTTTACCCCGGGGTTCCTTTAGTAACTCGGGTTCATCACTCACCTGGTGAGAACAGAGCGATGGCTTTCAGACAGCTGTATTCAGCCGAATCCACCTGCAATCGTGTCAGCTTGTCCACCTGGTCCTGGAAGACCCGCACCTGGTCCATGAAGGACACGACGCGGTCAGCAGGCATGGGGGAGGAATGAAAGCCGGCGGCCGCCAGCAGAGGGGCTGTATGCAGCGGCAGAGCCGACTGAGCTGCATTCAAGATGAACAGTTCACTCCAGCTGAGCCTCAGAAGAGCCACCTGCTCCGACACGGGCAGCTCAGGAAAGAACGGAATATTCCGCACCCATTCGATGGCACTGAAGAGCAGCCGGGCCGCCAGCTCACATATATTGTCGATGCCCATGACGGAGCTGTTGCCTCCTGGGAGCTGCTGGCCGCACTGGGCTCCGTAGCGGCTGTTGGGGTACGGCTCTGCTCTCAGCAGCTGAGAGATGAATTCAGACACCGGCTGACCGTTGAAGAATTCGGCACCCATGCCCTGACCTCCTCCAACATCACCACCTGCACCAACCATGGAGGCTGGACTGATGCCTGCATGGGAGGGAGGGATTCGACCACGCTGGACTGCTGGAAAATACAAGAAAAAACCAACAGGGAGAACAGAAACATCAATATAGTGATACAAACAGTAACATGAAACTATGGGGGAAACTGTTTGTTTGGGACAACATCAGAAATGTAAATAAATAAACAGTAAATATTTACAGTATCTGGCTCATTATACACTACCAGTCAAAAGTTTTTAAGATTTTTAAGAGTTACAGTAAGTCTCTTAATAAATTAAATTTCAAAATATTTTCAAATAAAAAGCAGTTATTTTAAATAGTAAATACATTTCATAACTGGCTTGATGTGCAGAGGAGAAATAAAAAAATAAAAAAATATTAAACTGTTAAAAACTTTGGACTGGTGGGGTATAATTAAGAGTACACTGTTGCGTGTCAATTAATGATAATTCTTCAGAAATATCATATTCATCCATTAAGAAAATACATACTTTAATTTCACACTAATCATTTTTCTGCACTGTTTTTCAGTTTCCTTTAAATTGCCTTTTTGTCCCTTAAATGACAGTTTTTGAACGGATGAGTCTTGAGTTCAAAATAATGAATAAAAATGTTAATGAGATGTCAAATGTTACCAGTCAACCCACACAGCTTGTATGATAAACAGTTGATAAACATTTTTTTCTTTGTAATATCAAAATTGCATTTAATAGTTAAGCTCAGCAGCTAGTAAGTTACACGGATAAAACAGAGCAACTGAAACCAGTAGTTGTTTTACTGAGAAAACCCATTGTTTTACACTTTTCCGATGTTTGCTGACCTTCTTTCCTCATTCCGACCCGGAAACACTTCTTCAGACGGCAGTACTGACACTGGTTACGGTGGTGCTGATCAATCTGACACTCTCTGTTTGACCTGGGAAGACAGTTTAGACACCTTTCAGCCGAGAGAATACATACGATCATTTAAGATTTAAGAAGAATCTCTGTTGTGTGAAGAGCTCTCCAGTGATTCCCAGGGAAATTATCAGTCACGTAACCTTGGCACAAACACGAAGGACACAATTCAGCAAGGCTAATGTCAGATCTGCTGTAAGAGGCCAGTTATACACAGAACATGCACAATTGTGTTTTTCAAATGAAAATGTAGCGTCCATGCACTTCAGATATTTTTCTTATTCTGTTTGCTCCCAAAAAATCTTATAAATAAGTCCAGCCATCGTTAAACCTTACTAACGTAATCAAATATGAATATGCTCGACAAAGAAAAGGTTTTGACATATTATGGTGAACAGATGCCCACGGTACACATCCAAACCATGACCCTCAAAATGTTGAGGTCACAGTTAGTAAATAAATTTTTTTTATTAATTTATTAATTTGCTGTTGGTCATCACTGTTACTTGAGAGCTTGCACTGCTAGTCGTTTCTTTAAAATATTTTGATGCAATATGAAAGAAATTCCTCTTTACTTGCAAAAAAAAAAAAGCCTAAATCTTAACATTAGTAGTAATGTTCCCTGATTAACATATAGCAGTGATCGAAAGTGGCCCACTTGCATCTTGAGTGCATGTAAAATGTCTTTAGGAGCACGAGTGCATAAAAAAAAAGTCTCAAATTTGGCGCCAAAACATAAAAACCATGAACTGCGAAACTATTGTTTTTTATATATATCTTCAAAAAAGGCTATGATTTTGATTATTATAAATGTGCGCTGCCCGTTTCAAAGTCAAATAACTC
The DNA here is from genome assembly GCF_023724105.1 of Carassius gibelio. Classification (NCBI taxonomy): domain Eukaryota; kingdom Metazoa; phylum Chordata; class Actinopteri; order Cypriniformes; family Cyprinidae; genus Carassius; species Carassius gibelio. The sequence goes on from NC_068406.1 coordinate 22,848,190, forward strand.
ATATTTATGCCAAACGATTGCATATGATCTGCAGTTGATTAAATTATGACAGAGTTCACTTCATTGTGTTTATATTGTAATATGTCGTAGAGATGGTTAAGAATTGTAATCTCCCTCACCTGTTTGAAAAAGCACCCAGCAATGGTAAAGCGTTTCAAAATAATAGTCTAATTGCACCAACTGAATTGCAGTGGTCAAACTATATAAAATTAATTAACTGATTCTAATGGAAATTATAATGTATAGTGATGGGTGAAATCATGAATCATTATTCAGATCTGAGCTACGCAGCGTGGATCGAGAACCGTTTAATTTAGATGTGAACTTTGGAGTGGGTTTGTGAATCATTTGATTCAGATCAGGACTGCTCGTTGTGTATATCTCGAATCATTGAATGTGGGTATGTGCGAGTGAAAAAAAAAACCTAATGTACTTTTTTCATCGTGCCCCTAAATTGACTTAGGAGTACAGACTCAGAGTCAGCGTAAAGCATTTATTATAGCATGATTACTATGATTTATTCATCTCCCTTTATTACTGTAATTTAAATGTCAGAAAGAGGTTAACAGAGTTCACAGAAAGTTCAGCCAAATTCCTTTTCCAAGCTGCATCTGGAAACACGTCGTGTGATTGGCTAATGAGCCTGAGCAGTCCAAAAATGTAGTTCATTTATATAAAGTCATGGCGTCAAACCTTCAGTTTCTTGCTTGAAAACGCACTATTGTGGAGTTTGTTGTAATCAAATTTTGCATTTATTAAAAAAAAAATTAAATATAAGGCAATGCATGGCAAGACAAATATATTTATATACCACGTTTCATGCACAATGGTAATTCAAAATGCTTTACATAAAAGGAATTAAAATTATCATTTAAAAAATCACAATAATGAAACAAGGAAATAAAAAACTTTTAAAAGAACTAAAATAGATTTAAAATTAATTAAAATAGTTAATAATGCACAGCTAAACAGATGAGTTTTGAGTCTGGATTTAAATGTGACTAGTGTTTTAGCACATCTGATCTCTTCTGGAAGCTGATTACAACTGCGAGCGGCATAGTAACTAAAGGAGGACTCCCCTTGTTTTGTGTGAACCCTTGGTATTTCTAACTGACTCGATCCTAATGATCTGAGTGGTCACTTGTATTCAATGAGCATATCTGAAATATATCTGAAATATATTTCAGTCCTAGGTCATTTAGTGATTTATATACGAGTAAAAGTACTTTAAAATCAATCCTAAATGTAACTGAAGCCAGTGTAAGGACCTGAGGACTGGTGTGATATACTCAGATTGTCTGGTTCTAGTCAGAATCCTGGCAGCAGTGCTCTGGATGAGCTGCAGCTGTCTAATGGTTTTTTTGGGAAGGCCGCTGAGGAGACCATTACAATAGTCCACCCTGCTGGTGATAAAGGCATGAACAAGTTTCTCCATGTCTTGACTTGAAACAAAACATCTAATTCTTGCAATGTTTTTGAGATGACAGTATGCTGATTTAGTTACTGCTTTGACAAGACTACTGAAACTAAGGTCTGTCTTGATTTTTTTTCTTGATTTTTAGTTGTTTGTCCCAAGAGTCAAGGTATACATTCACCTTGAAAACTTCATCTTTGTTTCCAAATGCAATGACTTCAGTTTTCTCCTTGTTTAACTGAAGAAATGTCTGGCTCATCGAACTGTTTATTTCATCAATGCATTGGCAGAGGGAGTCAATGGGACAGTAGTCATTTGGAGATAAGGCTTGGTAAATCTGGGTGTCATCTGCATAGCTGTGATAGGCAATTTGGTTCTTTCTCATTATTTGACTTAGTGGGAGCATATACAAGCTAAACAAGAGCGGTGCAAGTACTAATCCTTGTGGGACTCCAAGTGGAAAACATATGTTTGTAAGACAGTGTGTTGGATAATATGTGTATGTCTCACCTGCAAGTGTAGTTGAGGTTCCGTCTGATGCTCCTCTTAAAGAAACTCTTGCACCCTTCACAGGTGAAAACACCATAGTGCTTGCCGCTGGATTTGTCCCCACACACCACACAGTCCACCACACAGGCCTTGTCCTCCTCGCCACCTTCTGCATCGCTGTTCCCCACCCGAGGCGAGCTGTTCTCCTCCTCCCCCCGCAGGTAACCTTTCTCACCGAGTCCATTAGCGCCGCCGTTGGGGTTGGCCCATCCTCCGCTCACCATGGCCATCTCTGTGTTCACCAGCAGGAGCTGCTTGAGAAACCTTCCCACGTTGAGAATTCAGATCCGCCCCGGAGCGAATCCCTTCAAGCTGCAGACAGTAAGCCGAATAAGTCAGACCTCGGAGGAGAAACACATTCAACAGCACTCTGAAGACCTCCGAGGCTTACCGGGCTGACAAGTTTTTGTCATATCACAATCCCTGTTGCTTTTCTTCATGTCCTCTAACCAAAAAACCCTGTGAAGATCTCAAGATCCCTTTGATTCACTGAGCAGTTCAGAGTTGGACAGCTCACCTCGCCCTCTTCACAGAAAACAATAAATTACACATAAACGCACCCAGACTTCAGGAAAGAGACAAGCTCATACACATGCTTCACAGCTCACAGCCACTGTGACATTACTCTTGGAAAAGCTACTCTACATGCCCCCTAGTAACAGACAAGTTAAACCGGTTCCTTCAGTACTGAGAAACATGCGGTCATGTTTAGAAACGTTGAGGGTATTACAGGTCACTTAAGTTGGTTTGACTCAACCTTCCAGTGTGTTTCGTATTTACTGCTTCATGTTTTGGTTAAATCACAAATGAGATCACTTAGTATCTCGGTTGTTTCTCCTGGACAGCAATGAGATTAAAAGAAGAGCAAATGGAGCCTAAGTTAAGCCTCCTGCTTCTCAGAACTCCCCTTTAATCTCTTAAGTGTCTTCTCTAGTTTCTCAATAATGTGCTCAGAAGATACCACAGTCTGTGAAGTCAAACATTTTCTCATCGAATTCTGCCAAGAATTTTATTTTATAGCTTTATGGTTTTATTGTATATCTACTATGGTCTCGTTTGTGTAATTCAAGTAGAAAGAGTCCCCTGAGCCATGACAATACAACTAAATGATCTTCTGAGGTTATCTAAAAGTCAAATAATACTAAAGAAACTGCTTCCTTTAACCCTTGTGTATCATCAGAAACATTTTTGTTGTTGTTGTTGTTAATGCAAATAGCATAACATTTCCCCAAAATTTGTATTTTTATTGGAATTTGAATATTTCACCCTAATAAATCTATTTTACACAGCAGGTACAAAAAAAGTTACACTCAGGACCTCAAGGACAAACAATTTTCATTAAAACGGCAATATTTAACCCCAGTGCCATTTAGCTATAAAATCATGCATTCTTTGATTCTGTTGGCAATGCGTAGATTTTTTTACTATTTTTTTTATTTTTTATTCAATGTTGAATACTTTCCACCTGACAGCACCATTTGAGGTTTGGCCTATAAAGCAAATACCCATGTTTTTCCTGGTTTCTGTTTAAGCTAATAAAAAAAGGCCAAATGAAATGGTTATACTGTATGTTAATGCATGTTTAACATATTAACATATAAATATTAAGTTATAGAATTATAATTGTGTGGTTTTATTGATATCCGTATCAAAAATGCTTCTTCTTTTTATCTGACATTGCATAAAAAAAGTTAACACGAAACAGCTAATGTTGACTTAAAACGTAACAACAATGGCACTATTTTTGACACTAAATGTTTTTACCCATGTAACTTTTTTAGAACTAGAGTTAAACTGCTCATAAAGAGCTGCCTCCCAACAGCAGAAACCCACAATGCCAAACATGCAGTCAGACAGCGACCTGGCTAATGATAAACAGAGCTCAGCCCCCACCCTGCTCCTCAAGGAGGAAAGTTCAAGGAAGTTCCTTGCTCTTTCACTTGGTTAACAACACAATCCTGCAACTTAGCAGAGAAGCAAACGCCTTCTAGTTGAGTCTCAGTCTCTTTTAGTACACTCTTTGCAAATACAAGAGAGAGAGAGTCCTTCCATACCTTGTTTTTGTCAGTGCCGGTTGGTCCAGCCGTATGCTCTCGAGGGCCTCAGCATTCCCAGGAACCGACCTTAAGCTCTTTTAGCCGTCCACTGCTTCCCGTGCCCTGCTTTTCTCCATTCATCAGTAAATCATGAGATTCAACGGTCAGGAGAGACAGCTGACCCGAGCGTCTGTGGTGACTGGCCAACAAGCCTCGCTCTGTTCTTTCTCTCTCTCTCTCTCTCTCTCTCTGTGAGTAGTGGAGGGCGAGTGAGCATGTGTGTGTGTGTGTTCAGGGATTTGACACTGCTATTCAAGCCCTCTGGTTGCTATGGTGCCACCTGCCTTATAAGGGTAATAGAGTCAAAGAGCAGTGAGTGGGCTGTAGCCACTCTACACAAACAACCAGGAATCTGTTACTACACACACACACACGCACACACACACACGGTTAATCCCTCCAGAGATGACCATAGGTACACTTAGCATGCCTCTGAGGACGGAGAAGACCCTCTTAGCGGAGATCAAAACTTTAGAGGATGTGTCAGCGTGATTAAAATCAAAGAATATGGCAGCTTTACAACTGTAGAAAGTCCCTCACCAAACACAAGCTTAAAAAAAAAAAACACGAGCATTTCATCCTGTTTCATCAATCATCTTGTAATATTCTGAAAGAAGGCATTGTTTTATGTGGATGGTTTTGTGCTGAGCTGGTGTAAATGTGCTGTACCGAAGAGCTTTGTGCTGATTTGTTAATCTAATTTAAGGCTTTTTTAGATCACTCGCTGTGGAAATTGATTGCTTTGGCTTTTACTCGGCTGAAAAATACATCTTAAAGCAAGCAAAGTTTTGTTATCAAAGTTTAAAAGTGGTGTCATTAATACATTTCAAAGTACTTGACACATGCATTATAAACTGTACTTTTTAAAATCCCTTTCTTTTCTTTACCAAATTTGACACAGATCTGTAAACCAAAATAAGTTGGCAAAACTCAAAAATTTTATCATTTACATAAGAAAATGTACGATTTTATTTATTTTGTACATTACAATATACATTATATAACAGATTATTATTTTGAGTGCCATGGCAAAGCAAGCTTAAAAAATAAAAAGTTAAATTAAGTTTAAATCAAAAATAAAATAAAAAAATTTCATTAAACTTAATAATGTAGACAATTAAAAGTACTTAAGAAGTTTGCTTAAGTCAGTTTCATGAACTCAAAGGAAAAATGAAATTCTAAATACTTCTAAAAGTTCATTTGAAATCATTTCTTTAATTCAAGTTTGCCTGATTCAAACCAATGAATTATTTTGAGCATGGAAAGTCACTGCTTTACTGATTTGTTTTATATATAAACATATATTTTATATATATATATATATATATATATATATATATATATATATATATATATATATATATATATATATATATATATATATATAATACTATTCCTTTCTTTTTCCTTTCTCTAACTTTAATTTACTTTATTACAACACTTATGCTTTTTTATTACAATGAATCATATATTGTTTAATTTATGTTTTCCCTATATATACTCAAACCATTGTGTTTTTTTTAGCATTAGGGTTTACAGTGATTCTTTGTATTTTTTTAAGTCATGTTATTCTTTCAGCCATATGTTTTATAAAGAATATCTCACTGCTTTACTGATTTGCATCCCACACCAAATCCAGATGGCAGAGATCTGGAGCCGTTTGTCCTGTGCTCTCTGTTTGTTTTCCCTCTCTGTGTGTGCTTCCAGGTTTCTGGGGTTGAACTGTTGCTCTTTGATCCGGAATGCAGCACTTCCTGGATTCTGATCCCTTAGTATCTTAACAGTGTTTCCTACAAATCAAAGTCAATCTCGAAATATCACAGGCGACTTATCTAGTACAGACACTGGGCCATGCAGTTGCAATTCCATCCCTTTTATTTTAAATTTAATCTTTAAATTCTATTCTGCCCTCGATTCTTTGTTTTTATCATCCGTATAATAGTATATGAGATTACAAAGGTATTATTCTGATCTGATTTTTCAGGAAAAAGCTTAGTTTCACCAGTGCTGTGGCCTTAAGATATTAGAAGCCCAGACGGCCTGAGCTCTTGTTCAGGTGCTGAGGAATGTTGAAAGTGGGTTTAAACTTTAACCATTTCGTAGGTGTAAAAGCATTTGCGGGAGCAGCATGCACTGAACTCACTCTAGCCTCTTTTGCTCTCTGACCCGTGCGAGATGTCTGTCTCTCGATGTCGTGGGACCTTTGACCTTAACAGAGAGACGGAGCGTCAGACACTGACCAGCACACCGCAGCAAACATCTGCTGGGCCACTGAGAAAAACACAGCACGGCCTTCATTTGGTGGGAAAGTCACACTTGAGCAATTGTTATTCAGATGAGCTGACCTCAGTATTGATTTCCAGGTTTTTAAAGATGTCTCGCACCCAACTAAACATTTAGTCAAGTGTTCCTCTGAGTGTTATTTTATTACAGTTTAAATATTTCCATTAGAAGTTTATAAAGTTTTTTGTAAAGTCATTTTGTTGTCATTTTTATGTCTACATAAAAAAAAAAAAATTCATTTATTTATTATTTTTTTTTTTTTTTTAGTATACCACATTAAACTAAATTAAAATGAGAAACTGTGCCTTGGCAACTAGTTGAAATAAAAAGGTTTTTATATTTTATTTCACCTAAAAAAATATATTTTTATTCCAAGCAACATTTTTTTTACGGTTTAAATTTTAATTTCAGATTTAGTTGACTATAATAACCCTGATTCCTCTAAACAAAGGTGGAATAATTTATATAACAATAACTTGCTAATAAAAACATAAACAATAAATATTTTTAAATAAAACCACATTTTAAAAAAAATATTTTACTATTAAAATAATAAAATCAAACATTTAAAAATTGTCCCTTTTTCCTCTGCTTTCCTGCAGTTTTGTACTATACAGTTAAAATTAATTAACTAATTAATTAAAAATAAAACAGGGCACAATGTGCTGTATAAATATAAATGAATTTTCTTTATTGATTTGTTACAGGTGTTTTAACTGTATTTTGAATTTCTCTCTTCATTATGTTGTTTTTAAATGGAAATATGTGTAAAATTAACAGATAAACTGGCAGTAGATTGCTTTTTTTATGGTAAAGCTTTATAACATTACTGCAACACTTTTGTTTGAACAAACTTTATTTGTTAAATGTGTCACTTGGATGGACTCAATAATTAGAAACCGATTTTCTTATTTCTGTTGTGATATAAAAAATGCAGCTGTCAGATTAACACAAGTGAATAATACCTCAAACTAAAAGTACAAAATTACCATTCTGCAACCTGGACAAGAGAAAACGGGATGGAGAGCAAAAGAGGAAAAGAAAAGGGGTCAACTGGGGTGTTAGTGTGGGCTCTAATACACCTAATGAAGACATCTTAAAGGGATTACAAATCTGCTCCCTTCACTGAAAACCCTGCTGCATGCTTCCTCTCTTAATCCGTCTAAAGTCTAGTGCACTCAAATGATTAATCATGATTAATCGCATCCAAAATAAAAGTTTTTGTTTACATAATATATGTGTGTATTCTGGTTATATTTATTATGTATATATAAATACACACACATTCAGTATATATTTACATGTATTTACAAGTCTATATTTATATTAATATAATTTATATTATAAATAAATATATTTAATATATAAGCATAACCTATTTCTGAAATATATACATGCATGTGTGTGTATTTATATATACATTATAAATATAAATATACATATATTATGTAAACAAAAAATACTTTTTTTTGGGGGGGGGGTTGATTAATCGTGATTAATCATAAAAAACTAAATTAATCGTAAAAACTAAATGTTTTCTCAATAAAAGAGCTATTGGTTTCAGTGTAACATATTTGCTAGTTGCCAAGTTTAATCACAGCATTTTGATATTTTGATATTCACCATTTTTGTCTCATAATTATAAAGGTAGGCCTTCTTTGGGCAAACAAATGTTACATTCTTGATGTTATAAATGTTATATGTTGCTTGTTTTATGCTATAAATGCTATATTCTTCACATTTTAATATTCATTTAGATAATTTTTTTTTTATTAGTAAACCAATTTTTTATTATTAGAAGTGTCTAATTAGTAACAGTTTTCTTGTGAAAGAAAATTTTATTTAAAATTAGTCTATTTTTCTAAGACATTTAGATTGTAGGAATACATTTAACAGTACAAAATAATGTAATAAAAAAAATGTATGTTGAATTTTCATTATTTTGAACTCAAAAGACATTGCAAAAACTAATTAAACACACATAAAGCAAATATCAAGCAAACTAGGGAAAAAAACGGGGGTAGGTCTTTGTTTTCTCTTATATTTCTTAAGAAGATTGTTGTAAGCAATATGATCATCATCAATGGACAGAAATGTTCCCTAGAATGAGCCAATAGTCTGTTGTGTACCGAAATGATCAATTTTGACTTTTTTTTTGCTAAATGTCTCCATTTGAGCTCCATTACAGAATGAAAGTCATACAGGGTTTGGAAGGACATGAGAGTGAGAGCATGTTTCCAGTTGATTTTCCACCCTTTAATAGTCTTTTGGACAAGCGCAATGAAAGAGAGAACAGAAAAACCAGGTTCAGCCATTTAATCAGGGTCAACCATCGTTTTTATCTGAATAGCAGCATGTTATACCGCTAAGTGTGGAGTGTGGAGTGTGAGAGGTTAAGAGTGAAGAAAGGGAGGAAAACAGAAACAGAGTACGAGTCGAGAGGAAAAAGAGAGCATTGACGTCTGTGAGAAAAAGAGCATCAGCCAGCTACAATCCACTCATGCTGTTCAGGGGGAAGCGTATTTAAATGTGACATGATGTTTGAGGTAAATGAGCTGACCTTAACCCTGCGGGTCAGAGCCTGCTGTGTGTGCGTGTGTGCTTTAAAGGAGGGGGCGGGGCCTAATAACCCGTCCTCCTGCTATGATTGACAGCTCCTGGTTTTGTGAGTTTTTTCCCAGGGATCAGAGCATCCCAAAGCTCTTAAAACACTTTACACCACACAGATGCTGCTGGGCTCTTCTGTGACGTTTGCCTTCACTTTCCATTTCACAGATTGTTGTTTTTGAATGAGGGAATTAGTTGATTAGTTCTGTGAGTTAATTATGAATAACATTGCATCTAAACAGTGCAATTCCTGTCTTGGCCAGCATTTACAAACAGTTATGTCTTAAGCGAGTAGTGGAAAAATTATGTATTAATATATTTATTGCATGAAGACTTGTATATATATATATATATATATATATATATATATATATATATATATATATATATATATATATATATATATATATATATATATACAATTTATCACAAAATTAATTAGCCACAAAAAATTATTTAAAGCCATTTTTTTGTTAAATGAGAAAGTATCAAGTAGACATTACAAATTGTAACTGGCCGGGCCAGTGCATTAACTGCATTGAAATATTTTAATCACGTTATTTTTTCATCACTAATTAATTAATTACGTTAAAAACGATGTCTCGTTTTAAGTGACAACTCTAATATATATATATTTATATATATATTATATATATATATTTCATTTATTTACATGACTTTTGTAGGTGTAGAAAACACACTTTCAAAATTAATCTTCCTCATTCATTCTCACAAAAAGGTACACCTTTGTACTTTTTTATGTTTTTACCAATGAATTGGGGCGTAAGGTAATTATTTTAATACTTATGAAGAAAAAAAGAAAGATTATCTCATCATTCAGCATGATGTTTTCACATCAGCAGTTTGTCGAGGAGATGTAATCATTATCTTTATCCAAACGATCATTAAAACTCGGATCTTCCCCAGCAGGCATGTTCAGGACAGAGTCTGTGTTTATCGTGACCCCGTGACCCCATTTATTCAGCAGTTCCTGCAACAGAGAGCAAATCCTTTATCCCCGAGGGCTGTGACACTCACCCTTAGCCACAGCTGCAGTCAGCTGACCCGGGTGGCACTGAAAGACGTGGATCAGTGAAAGAGAAGACAAACGTGCGAGACTGACCTCTCTTTCTATTGTGTGTCCCTCCCTTCCCCCTGTTTCCACTGCGAGAGCGACGGTGAGGAAGAGTGATCCGTGCACGCACACACTGACCTATTTACTGTGATCTCTGTTTTCCTGAGACTCACAAGGAAAAAATGCTTTTAAATGAAAATGATTATGCAGCTGCTTTGATTGTGAAGAGGGAATGGACAAAAGGAGGTCAGAGTTATGACAGTGTTGTTTTAATATCATTGAGCTACTATAATAGTTTGTTCATATTTCAATTACATACAATTTTTATATTTTCTGATTTCGTGTTAATTTTAGTTCAAGGTTTAGAATTCTGTTATGTGTTCAGTTAAATAAAGTTTCTAATTTCTATTTCATTTTTAATGATGTTGTATGTTGTGAAAATAGTTTTCTTTGCTTTTGTGAAAAGTTTTGTGTACAGATGACATCTTTAAAACAAAATGCAGCAGTATGATCCCAATCTTCTTTTTTTTTTTCTTTTTTTTTTTTTTTGCATTCCGTTTATTTTACTGGCAACTGGTTCTCTAATCTCGGGGAGTTCAATGCAGGATTCACAGAATTGCCCTTGAAAGAACAGCTGACTCTGAATCACAACCTGTAAATATGAAAAATAATAGATTTTTCTATTTTCTATCATTCAAAATATGGAACAATGGGCATATCATTTCTGACACATGTTGTATGCTGTAGACCAATCACAACAGAATGGGCCATGACCAATCAGAGCACAGTAGGCTCACAGAAAGGAAGGGTTCAAAGAACTTTGAATTGCTTCGAATAAATAGTTTGAGGATCATTGGAGAATCAGTTAATATTAAAACATATCTTGAAAAAAATTAAAACGTTTTTGACCTTGCATGTATGCATGTAAACCTATTATAGGACACTCACAAACAGTATTAGGCACCTTAAAATGGCATAATTGGGGAACTTTAACTATAATAACCATTAAAGCATTTGTATAGCGATATATGTCAATGTCATAGTGAATTGTGTTAGATGGACAAAGCTGATATGATGTTTTTCTAATGCATGTGCACCTGTTGTTGTTGTTGTTGCCTGTTTTCATACAGCAAGCTACCAGATCACAGTAGGTTTTAAACTACATCAAAACTGTAAGTGTTTTATTCATTATGTTAAAAAAACATAAGTTTAAAATGCAATTTTTCACATGCATATACAGTATATCTGTACAAATGGAAAGGAATAATGCTTACAAGCAAATATTTGTAAAATGATTTACATCCATGATGATATAGAGATATAGTAGTAATATCAAGGCCTAGAATAACTGACCTTTCCCAATAGCTATACTTACAGTCTTTGCATTTGGCTACTTGTCAACTTACATGATGTACACTGCGAGAAACTGTCAAAATGACTAATATGTTCAGTTAAAAATATGCCTCTGAAGAGTATTCCTACTGTACAATCTGTAGGTTAAAAAAGATGTTGTGTGATGCTGCATCTACACCAACAGGAGTCAGTATAGCCATCAAACCAATTACCTTATGACCAAATGGTGCATCCTGGTGCTGCAATTTTAGTTGCAATTTTATTTTTGTAGGTCACTGATCTATATGCTCAGTGTTTCTAAACCCAGCCTCTCACTCAAAATCAATGTTCATCATTAGCCTTCAGAAATGTTTGTCAATGAAATGATATTAAGAAGGACTGCACTGTCTAGAGTATTGTCTCCTCTCTCCTCCACTCCATAGCTTCTAGTGTATTACTTAGCTCGGCCTCTTCTTTCGCATGACGTTCACTCATGACTGTGATTTGCTTCTCCAGTTGCCACAGCTGATCCTGCTGCTTCTTTCGAGAACTTCTGTAGGTGCTTGAAATTTTACTGTTGAAAAAAAATTATTGTGATTATTCTAGCATTGATTGATTGATTGATTGATTGATTGATAAAGACCTTGCTCCCATCCGGGTCACGGCACCAATATAAATTGTTTTTTTTTTGCACAGCTTCAGATAAGATTCAAATCAACTTTGACTGACATGGTACCCACATGGAAATAACCTATATAAACATATATGTTTTAATAAAAGTTTTGATATAGGTTTTTAATATATGTGACATATATAAAATTGGCCGTTTTCCTATATTATATGTACATATATGTACATATCCCTTCATGGATTTTTCCATAATGCAGAGAGAGCGCATGTGTGTGGTTGCTGGGTTGAAAAGATTAGGTATCCAACTAAAGATTTATGAAAAAAAACTCTGTTTGGGGGATTTAAACTTTTGAAATCTGGCAACCACACACGCTTACAGATGATTGTTACAAATGCAAGATAATGCAAATCCCAAATTCTACAAAACGATTATCCTTAATAAATTTAGAGAAGCAGAAGTCATGATCACAATGAAAATACAGAACAAGCTTAAACCAGTTTATGACCAACTACGGACCAGCTAAAACTACTGTAGCAAAAACCAGCTACCATGCTTCAGAACATACCTTAATATGCATTTTTGTCCCAAAATGGTTTAAAGCTGCTATTCAGCTGTCTTCAGTACTGTATTACCATAATTGATTCTGTTTTTTCCTATTTATCTCTGTGAAGCTTTGTTGACATAATCTTGTTTTGTATAAATGTGAATTGACAGCTCTTACCAGCTAGTGTCCATTACATATTTGTCAGAATTGTTTATCGTGAGACAAGCTGTTACTATGACAATCATGTCACTGTATGTACTCTCCATCATATCCTAATGATAGTGTTGTGATGTGATTTTGGATTACATGTAGTAGCGGGACAGATGATCAATCTCCTCTCTGTTGATCCTTCTCTGAGTAGTGCTGTCTGTGAGCGCAGAGTCCAGCGACTCACGTAAAACTGTCACTCTCTTTCTCAGTGACTGTTCCCTGCAAACGGAAGTAGGACATCCAAGTAATGAGTCTTTTTTTTAATGAGAGTCTGATGTCTTTCGGTGTCTTTTCCTACCTTTGCAGTGCTGCTTGTAGTTCTCTTAGGATAGAGTGATTCCGAGGACCAGGAATTCCCCCTCCACCTTCTAGCTTTGCCAAATTTTCGGCAATTCTCTACAGCCGAGACAAGATGCATCACTTGTCAGTGTTTCAGAAAATGTAAAAATAAAAAAAGAATCATCTGGTATTTCAACACATTGTAACCCACAACTTTCTGTTGACCATCATGCAAACATAATAGTACATTTCCAAACCATTGGGAGCCAGGAATGCTCCCATTATAATCAAATCAGTTTAGTCGCAACAGGAGCTCACTGACTGAGTGAAAACTCTCGTTTATAATGCACAATCAGTCTCTTACTTATATCGTGCTTATACTTTGTTGGTTACAGTGAAACAACACACATGGTGAACAAACTCAATCGATTCTGATTTAAACACCTCTGTTTGGTCATTGGGTTCATGCGCTCCACAAACATGTCTATGATTGGCTACAGTGCTCAACCCTGTTGTAAAAAGAAACCATTGATGCGCTTCACACAAGGAAACACTTAAAAACAGACACATGTCAGCAGGTACTGGTACCTGTTGAGTGGCTCTCCTGTCCCCCAGCTCATCCCGAAGACTGTCCAGGATCAGAGCACCAGCTGAATCCTGGGCACTCTGGACCATCAGCGCCAGGTCCAAACACCGCCTCTCTTTCTCCAGGAGCCGCAGATTCCCACGCATCTCTGACATCTCCTCCTGCGCAAAATTCGATCATGTTATGAGAAACTGTACACTTCAACGGTAAAGTAAACATGATAAAACTGCATTGCTTTACATTCATAACATATATGAGTGCATCATTTTTGCATTCTTGGTGACGTTTTTTTATTTTTCATTTTTGTTTTTCATTTTGGCTGTGTTAACGCAAACAGCATATATTGTGTAAAAAAAATGTATTTTTATTGGAATTTTAATCTCTTTTAGACATGATCCTGGGTGTATTTTTTTTGTACATATATATAAATATAAAATTAAAATACATTTATTTCATACTAAAGGTCCTTGCAAACTGAATCGAAATGCTTGCTACAAAAAAACTAAAAACAATGAATTTTTTTATTTCGGACAAAAGTTTCGGAGGCAGTGTGTAAACATGATTGACAAAACGTTAGGTCGTATTTATTTTTTAAAGTGCAAAAATTTCAGATGAGAATTTCGGACTCAGTGTGCTAAGAACTTTAGTATACTTTTAATCAACATATTTATTGATACGTCACTTATTGATATAAAAACCATTATGTAAACAAACTGACATTTAAAGGGTTAAAATCCTGAAAATGAATGCATTTTTTGTAGTTATATGATCAGGACTGTTGGTAAAGAGATCTCACTGAAAACAGAAATAATTATTAATATACAATATTTTATGTTAAGAATTTATTTAGTATGGAGATTTTAGGACCTCTGTGTAACTTTTTTTCTGACATTTAAGGGTTAAACCTGGTTCTAAGTATTTAAAATAGGGGTAAACTTTTCTTTATGGCTCACCCTGACTGTTACAAGCTCATACAGCAGAGCCGCTTTCTCTTCTTTGGTGTTTTTGGAAAGTGAACTGGTGCGACCTCTGACCCCTGCGAGCGTGCCAGTGTCAGGACTGATCATGCCCTCTCCTGCTTCGCCCCGGCGTGGTATACACACAGCAGCCCTGTCCTGCTTCAGCCTGGAGATCCTTTGCAGAAGTACACCAGACCTGTCCTCAAACTCCTTCTCCGACAAGCTGCAGTTTTCAGAAAAAGCAAGAGAGAAAGAATGAAAGAGGCTTTTCAGATCTAAGATGACGTCTGTTTCATTACCAGACCAAAATAAGTGGATTGATTGAATTGGATTGGGAAGGTAATTGCATGTTAAGCCAGTGTAATTAATCTAACTAGGACCGTAAATCTTTGTTGAGATAAATGCACTCAGATTCAAGCTGCAAACCAGTTTCCATTGAAACTAGTATGTGTGCAGCAGATGAGACATTCATCCATGTAATGCACTAAAGAAACAGACGGATTATAAAATGTTTAAACTTTTAAATTAAGTTTAAAGTCAAGGATAAAAAAGCCTATGAATTTTATGTTTAAAAAAATATAGCTAGATGGTAACACTTACTTATGCGAACAGTAATGTAACCAAGACCACCACATTTTATGATAACTTAGTGTCCCAATAATAACATGTATAGTACTATTTCAACTCACAAGCATGTACTTACTCATGCACTCTCAAAGAACTTAGTGTTTCATAATATCAAAGTTAGAGCAGAAGTATAAAATTGGCACACAACCAATAATTGTAATGCACTGTTGCATGCTATATCGGACAGATAGCAAGCAAACCGATCTACTTTGGTGACATAATACAGCAACTTTCTGGAACCTAAAATGTAAAATGGGACAGACACGACAAACAAGTTATCTTAAATATACATCAAGTGTGCTATTTGAAACTGAGACTAAAATTGCATCACATTAACTTTCGCTTGACAAAATTTCACAGGTGAAAGAAAGCAGGAACGGTGTGCGGTTATCCTGTATATCATTTTATAATAGTAACATCATAACATGTGGTAAACTCTCAGACCAAAACCAGTGTTTTGGCTTGTTGCTACATTACAAATGTCTTGCCGGGATCACTGGTGAACCAGTAGCCTTGCTCTTTGTCAGAGCTGCATTTAAGTGTTCACCAAACTTTAACCTGATGCAAAATTTACGTCAAAAAATTTTTTCACTACTGCAAGTCCTTCTGGTAAAATCCTTCACTGCACTGATTCCAATGGAGTTTTGTGACGCCCTCCCATTTTTCAAATAGTACTAATAGCTCCCTACATATATTTACAATGTTCTGTATCCATCAAGTTGATTAAACAACACTCAAAATGCATATGTGCAAAAAGCCTAAAAAATCCAGACATTTTCAGGGACAGGAGATGAGATATTCTGATGAATAATAGCAGAACAAATTTTCAATGATTATAATGTCATTGTATGTTATTCACATGATTATGCAACTATTCTAAATGAAAATGCATAGTAGTACCCCATTAATGCATTACTGTTTACAATTAAATATGTGTAACATTATTGCATTTCTTTAAGGCAGGTACTGCATTATTTCAATCTATTTTAAATAATTTCAACACACTTTAGCAAATCCTGCTTATCTGTCAAATTAATTTAGGAAAAATGTGTCTTAATGAGAAGATGAGCACTACTGCAGGTTAGTAGGAAATTCATTTCATTACTATTCAGAATACACAATTGGAAAAGTTAATATATTTATTGGAACAATTCACAGCAGGTTCAGAATGATTCATGTCAATGCAGAGAATGCGATTCATTGTTTTAATCAACTGACAGCCCTAAATCAAAGTATTCTTGTGTAGCCTAACTGTTGGTTTGTAGGTGCATTTAACGCTGTTATCGGAAACACCAGAGCTGTATTAAAAAAGAAAGCAGAAATATTCCATTAAAATGAGCAACAGTTAATGTTGCCACACCTAAAGAGATTGCATATAAAACAACAACCTGTTTGGTTTGGTCTCAGCAGTGCCCTCTGGTGGACTGGAGGATGACTCGCCCTTGTCCAAGTTCTCAGACTGGGGTGTGCTAATTGTTTCTGTAAGATAAAACCGCTTTATTCATATGTGCATGGTTGTACTTTAATGTGTTTATGTGCCACATGAGCTGTAACTCAAAAGAGCGTGCAGCACCTGCGTTCTGTTGTTTTCTGGCTTCAGACAGGGACAGCAGATCACCGTAAGCCTCCTCACACTCCTCACTGTCAATCAAAGAGCCATTATCAGCATACCACTCACACATGCACGCTCCTCAAGGCACAAAGGTCAAGGTTTACAGTCTCAAAAAGAATCAGAATTTTAGAAACCACTGTGATATATATATAAGTGACTAAGCGTTGATCTTGCGCTCATGCATTGTGAAACAGAGGTGAAGACAGCAGCACACACCAGTACACCAGAGCCATGTGTAGAGCCGAGCTGTCTGCCTCCTGTCGGCTAAGACTCATGCTCAGCTGCTCCGATTCTCCTTTCCTTCTGAGCAGTGCGGCATTTAGACGCTCATTCCTAGCTTTCAGACGCTCTAGACACCTGCTCAGAGAAAACACACCTGTCAGAAGAGATCCAGCATTCAAACCTTATTCAATAATTAAGGTTCGATGAAACAACAACCAAATTTTACAAACTTCCCTGGCATTTTTAATGAACATTAATAGTGATCAAAGCCAAAATATTACATTTCTTGGATGTATATTTTCTGGGTAATCCACTATTTTGTAGAGATGACAAAATGACTTTAACTTGATATTTTGAAGCCAAACAATGGGGGTAAAAAAGACTTTAGAAAGATGGCTACAACATTATATTATACAGTATACACCACTTATATACTGGTAGCTCTAATAGTAATATATGTTGACTTTGGCAATCTTTGTTGCATTATATGATAATAATGACCATTCACAATGATCAAATCCTAAAGTTTGCATGCATGTAACTCAAAAAGTATTAAAAATATCTTAATGCCCTTTTATATTTTAGTTCTTATTCATTCTTATAATATCTTCATTTTACAGCCCTTATGGTTAATTTCCAGAGATATGGAGATTTCAGTGTGGCTGTTATATTGCACACATTTATAGTGGTCAAAAACCAAATGTGGGTCACTTTGTATACAGTTGATTTTCTTTCTTTTTTCTTTTAAAGAACAATGTCTTGTAAAACTAGAAATGCATCTTACCAAAAGAACTCCACTGAACACACCGGTCCGAGTGCTATAAATATTTATTTTACAAAGTTTGTGTGCCAGTATTAAAGACATCTTAACATGCTATTAGGAACTGGTTCTTAGTAATAGATAATACAACAACTTTTGTTTTTTAATTATCATTTTCAAGGCCCTACAGTATATTGTTCAGTCCCTGAGATATAGGGATCCCAATGTGACCAAACGGTTTAATTTTACCAATTTTTAAAGGTCATAACCATTATAACATCCCATACAGCTGATACATATTGTACTTAAAGAAGAATGTCTCAAGAATGAATAATATTGAAAATAGAAATTAAGCTTATTTCGCTCAATCCAAACAATTGCATACAAATGTACAATGACAACACCTTGACCTCCCCTGCATGAGAACCACAGCTCAGTATTTTTTTGTTGTTGTTGTCTTTGGATGTAGACCATAATCTGAGGTCAGTATAGAGGAATGAATTTAATAATATCTCACCTCTGCAGTTTTTCGATCTCAGTCTGCAGCACTGAATCAACGGTGCAGAGAGACGAAGGGGAGTCCGGTCTGGAGCTGGGAAGTTTGCGGGACAGCAGCGGGGACCCAGGATATGGAGGAGAGGAAAAGCAAGGGCTTGAAGTTCGACTGGAGGGCAATGAAGGACTGACAGAAGGAGAACAACTCGCTCCATACAGCCATTTCCTCTTCAGGTCCACCACCTGCCAAAAGATGAATTCAGAAGCACTTTTATTGACTGATAATATAAATGAATTTAATATCTAAATATAAATTATTTATTAATTTATTGCGAAATAAATATTAATATTTGTTTTTTTTACCTAAATTGTAAAAAAATTACTTATCAGTTAATGTAATTAATATTAATACACATTATTCATGATTGAGATGCACCATATAATATTTAAAGCAACTATTTAATATGAATAAGTATATAATTGTATATTAATTAATTTTAATATTATTTAATGTTAATAAGTAACAATATTATTACTTTGAGGTGTGCCACTGATATACAATTTAAATATAATTTAATGTTGCAGTTGCATATGGATGGTGAAATATAAAATCATATTTTAATATGAAATTTGGCTATATGCTTGTTTATTGCACCATTAATTTATGTCCTATACCAGATGACAATTCTACAGGTATTCTTAAAATAATAAAATTATCATTATTATTATTTTGTTTATTCTGTAGAAGAAGCCGTTTTAATATATAATAATAAATAATTTATATTATTATAATATAAGTTAGGATATAATATCATAATATATTACATTTAGATGTTTATATTCCATTATGAAGAAAACTCTGTATTTTAGAGTAATAAAAAATAAATAAAACTTTTTATAAAAACTTGTATTATTAAAAATAACATTAATAATTATTATTATTCACATTCCTACAAATCATGATCTGTATTTTATTAAAACAGTAAACTTATTATTGTTATTATTAAAATTTAAATTTTAAGATAATTTTGTTATGGCATTTTCCATTTATTTTTCTATTCATAGCACCATTAATTAATGGCCTATACCAGATCTGCAGTAGTAATTGAGTTTTATGAAGGAAAACATGAACATATTCTGTATTAATGATTAATTAAGGATGTCCCCATCAACCTTTTCCTGTAGCCACTTTTTCTCATCCTCAAGATACATCAGAGTTCTTTCAGCACCCATAAGCTCTTCCTGATGGCTCTTCAGTGACTTGTTGAGGTCTTGGTTGTGTTTGTAGAGTGAGAGAACATCCCGCTGATACTGACGTCTCTCATCATGGGGCAGAGCAGAGGGGTACGAGAACCCCAACTCCCTCTCCATCTCCTCCAGCACCTGGGACAGATCACACAGATCAGAGCTGCACAGAGGAAGTTCAGATTGGGTCCAGCAGTACCCTACAGAGGGGGCTATGAGCACCTGTGTGGCCTGAACCCAGCTCTCCCGGGCTGCAGAGAGATGCTTTGCCTGGATTGTCTCAGCATTTTGAGTTTGCAGCCTGAAGAGCATTTTCCTCCCTTGACCACTAGACGTCTCAAGAGCAGAGAGAACCTTCTGCAGCTCGTTCCACTGCTCACTACCGCCCCCTGTGCAAAAACAGCGACTTTTCTTTGTATTTTTATTTTTTGGAATATTCATATTCAGATACAGTTATATACAATTACAATAATATACATAAGTGGTTAGAGAAAATATGACAATATACTATTTTTTAACTATTATTATTAATTGTATTACTCTATAGACATTAATATTTTCATTATAATAATTATAATTATTTTTATGAGCCAAATTCCTATTTTTTATTATTATTTCATTAATAAAATAAAATAATTATCATTCTTTAGTTTGTTCTGTGGAATGTTTTTTTTTAATGATGAATATTATCATTTAATACAAAATAGAATTGCTTAATAATAATAAATAAATATTACTAAATAACTTTTTAGATGTTTGCATGCACTCCATTATGAAGAAAAACAATGTTTATATTTTTTCGTGTGATTACATTTTTCCCATCGACATCCATTTTTATTTTTTTATTTTTAGATGTTTGCACTCCATTATACAGAGCCCCGCACATAACATACAGGAAAAAACAGTGGGCTAAATCGTGTGCAAGATTTACTCATTCGTTCCCTCGATGTACTAAAGCATGCACATGTTTACTATTGTGTTCCCTCGATTTATAAATTGTGCGCACTATTTACTATTTCATTAGTAAACGCAATAGTAATCGTCTGCACGTTTTAGTACATCGAGGGAACGAATTAGTAAATCGTGCACACGATTTATTTATTTTTTTCTTGCATGTCATGGGCGGGGCTCCGTACCATTATGAAAGCAACTCATAAATTACTCACTATGGTTTTGTTTTTTAGTATTATTCTTTTGCTAGTATGATTTTTTTTACTTCATCCATATTCATATTTTTTTTTTACTTCAAAGAAGACTTGTAAAAACACCAATAATTCAGTTGAATATTAATTATTATGTAAAAAAAAAAAAGATACTGAATATTTTATCATCATCGTCATCTTCATCATCATCAAAATTACTTTTTATTTGTTTGCACACATTTATGAGCAGATAAGAACACCATTTTGAAAACTCGTGGAGTACCTAAGTATAATTTTTCCTCCTAACTAAAAAAAATTATACAATTTCTCAGGAGTCTTAAATTAGAAAAACATTACTAGCAAGTGTAGGAAACGTTATAATGTGCCCAAAAAAATAAATAAATTTTTTTTTTACGTTTAATAAGTAACTTTGCATTTGGAAACGCAGTAGCGCAGTAAATAGCAGGCTGTCCGTCCTGACACAGCATTCACTGTGATTGATGATGAGGCTGTGTAGAAACACAACATGCCTTCTGAGTCCCGGCAGACAGTCTTGGTTTTGGACTCCACTGATGCTGTGCCAGCGTCCACCATCGAGCACCCACTGAGCCCGACCGGACTTTCTCTGTCAGAACACAGACCTTTACACTTACTATAGAGCAAAATATAGTCTGCAATTGTTTGAAGCCAGGATTACCGTGGTATTTGTAGGGAGTCCATCTTCCTGTTGAGGTCAGAAATGTTCTTCAGTAAAGTGTTGACCTCCATCTCACACTGCGCCAGTTCAGAGTCTGCCAACACCAGACTGTCCGATCTCTGCTGGAACATGTCACTTATGTCAAAGATTACAAGAAAATGTGCAAAACCAGTCTTTACTTTAAATGAGACTTGAGTTCGGTTGGGATGACACTCTACAGTGGCCCTCAAAAAAAGTATTGAAACACATCCATTGCATACAAAATTTCCACCCAAAGGGCTTTTCACGCTTAAAGAAGTTAACCCTCTGGTATAGGGAACCCTGGGTTTTCTTGTAAATTTTTTACACTGCACATAATTTATTTAAAGATTTGCATATTTGAAATGTCAGTGTCACCGATTACATAGTCATTTTGTTGCTAGATTTAGTAACTTTTCAGACTTTTAGAATTTATTTGCCATCTTTTAGGAACTATGACTACAAAATAATCAAAAGGCACACATTTTCCTTCTCAATTACACAAAAAGAGGAAATCAAAAGTGTCTAGCAGTAAACATGTGGATTAAGTTGCTAGTTGCAATTGTTAACTAACAATAGTTCATTTATGATACGTTGTTATTAATACGTTCTTGCATTTGTTGATCAGTTAAAAAAATCTGAAGAAAAATGTATAATGTACTGGCACTACTATTATCCATTAAGTTGTAACCTGAAAACGCAAAATACAATGTGTAATTTTAAATTCAGGGTTTTTTTTTTTTAAAGTAACTGTGAAAAATCAATGTTGAAACTTCCTTCATATTAACACAATACATTTTGCACTATTTTACAGACTTCTAAGAAAATACATAAAATGCCATTGTTGTTTATAAATGCAATTATTTCTACTTTAATATTATTGTATACATTTTTTTAAGTTTTACTAACAGATCTAAATTAACTTTTCAATTCAAATTCATTGATATTTGAGTGATCTGATTCTATGCAGTTTTGGGTTGTGATTACATAATGATGTCATAACATCATTACAACAAAATTTTGCAACTTTTAGCAACTAATTGTCCTGGCTTTACCAAACTTTCCCTGAAAATTAGTTGGCAATGCTTACTGGATGATGCCAACTGTTTCAATATAGCTTAATGACTCCATGCACTGTGCATCTTCCAGATGCACAACCCATAGCTGGAGAGGCCACTAAATAATTTCAGGATTTCCACAATGGGCAAAATGCAGATGGAGTTGTGGAACTCACTCATAAAAGTGGAATTTACTATATAACGCAAAATGTCAGAGTTTGAACAGAGTTTGATAAATCATAGACTAAAAAGTTGCACTGTGCACTTAATGAAATCCCTGTATGTGTCTGTGAATATTAAAGCTCAAAATTACATCAATGCATCAACTTCATCTTTAGTGCTGCTCTGAGAGATACATTACTTTGTTTGAGGACAACTACCATCATGCAGAAACTCAGTGGTCTTTACGACAACCCGTCAAAATAAAAGTCTGGTTTACTTGAAGAAATTTGAAAAACAATAAAAATTATATATATATATATATATATATATATATATATATATATATATATATATATATATATATATATATATATATATATATATATATATATATATATATATTTACAGTACAGTGTACTATTCAAAGTAATAATAATAGCAATAGTAATAATTTCATAATTACAATTTATTAGATATGCTTTTTGATTACTATTTAATTTAACTATTGAACTAAATACACAAAAAATAAAGTGGAAGTTCCAATAGAATCTAAGAGTAAAACGTGTTTAATCACTGTTATAATTATGAGGGGGACTTTCTAAATTATCAGTGTGAAACACACTTATACCTAGGGTTAAAAGTGTAGTTTAGAAAAAAGATAACCTGCTCAAGTGGCATGTATAATACTAGTACTTTCTCCTACGTCAATTCACTTTTTGCATTGACAAATCAGTCATTTTTATTAGAAACGAAGAGGAGTTAGCATTGAGCATGTTTCAATAACAACAAAACAATAATCTAAATAGTATTTTATCTCCATTTTGAACAAAACATCTATTGTTGTATAATGGGAAATTGTTTTAATTTTCTCTCCTTATAGATGAACTCATGAAGATGCAATATAAAACACCATGGGTGTTATTGTTTTCTAGTTGACCCTTTTGTTCTGAGGGGAGGAACAGGAGGAAACAGGCACATCCTGTAACTGTGCACTTCCTGTTGCTGCATGATGTCGCTCAATGTGAGAAAAGCAACTCGCAATTCTGTTCTTCTCAGTATTCAAGCAGAAATGTAAGTAAACTATACTGTTATATGAACTTCGCTTACTGTAGATCAGACAAGAATTGAGGTTGGTTAGAAAATGGTGAACTATTATAAATTCTCAGCAGAGTTACGAATGACAAACAAGTGACTAGAACTCCCCATGATTTCTGCTGAAAATACCCTGAACGTTTTTTACTTAAAAAGCAATTCATTGAACTGGTTTGCACAAAGTCTGTGTTTAAAACAAAGCGTAATGCTATTTTTCTGCTTCAGATTGAGCATAAATTGCATCACTGTTCCAGAAACTCACCTCCATCATTGGCCTGACTACGGTTCTGGTTCTGTCCCCCTCAGCAGATGACTGAAGAGCGATCCCGTGTGATCCAGAGTGCTGTCAGAGAGTTTGTGTGGAGACCGGACACATGAAGATCCTGCTCGCTGCTAAACAGAGAAACATCTCTCCACCCACTGTCTTCTCACATCTGTTCCTGTTCGGATTATTTAGACTTTCTCTCTTTGTAAGAGATTGTTTGATAAATAAATCAATTATTCATAAATCCTCTATCATTACAACAATGCTTCTACTTTGGGGACATGGCTTTAGAAAATATTATTTATAAAGACTAAAATATGCTATAGCAAAATGATTTGTGCCAAAAGGGTTCTTTCTTGTCATTATAGAACCTTTTTAGAATAAAAGGTTCTTTGGAGTTGAGTAAAAATATATATACAGCATTGTTTCCACAATGTACCTTCTGCATGTATATATCTTTCTCTTTCGATATTATATTAGATATGTAGCAAATATTATTCACTCATATATTACATTATTGTGCAACATTTTGTATTTGTAATTAAATTATTGTTTGTAGTAACTTAATATCACATTTGAATCATGCTGATTTTTGGAGAAAAACTGAAATGGCACTCTTCGTGTGATTAACTACATAAAATGATAACAATATGTACATTTTCTAACCCCCATATCTTGAATTTTGCGATCATTCACATGCATTCATAAATGCATTTGAATACACCGAATAATGCAGTGAAAGAACGCACTCAAAATGCACATGCGCACAAGTATGACTTCATCATGTAACTTTACATTAGCCTAGATGTGTGCACTTTGTAGGCACGATATGTTTAGTTTTTGAATATACTTCATACTGTTAAAAGGCACATCATCCACTAAACTGACTCAAATGATTCGCGAACTCGCTTTGAACTCCCGAACTGATTCAAATGATTCGCGATTCAGCTTTGAACTCCCGAACTGACTCAAATGATTTGCGATCCCCAAACTGACTCAAATGATTCGCGAACCCGCTACGAACTCCCGAACTGACTCAAATGATTCGCGATCCCCAAACTGACTCAAATGATTCGCGATCCCGCTTTGAACTCCCGAACTGACTCAAATGATTCGCGATCCCCAAACTGACTCAAATGATTCGCGAACCCGCTTTGAACTCCCGAACTGACTCAAATGATTCGCGATCCCCAAACTGACTCAAATGATTCGCGATCCCGCTACGAACTCCCGAACTGATTCAAATGATTCGCGAACCCGCTACGAACTCCCGAACTGATTCAAATGATTTGCGATCGCCAAACTGACTCAAATGATTCGCGATCTCGCTCCGAACTCCCAAACTGACTCAAATGATTCGCGATCCCCAAACTGACTCATATGATTCGCGATCCCACTACGAACTCCCAATCTGACTCAAATGATTCGCGAAGCCGCTACGAACTCCCGAACTGATTCAAATGATTCGTGATCCCGCTCCGAACCTCCGAACTGACTCAAATGATTCGCGAACCCTCTCCGAACTCTCGAACTGATTCAAATGATCCGCGAAGCCGCCCCGAACTCCCGAACTGATTTAAAAGATTTGCGATCCACTAACTGACTCAAATGATTCAAATGACTCAAATGATTCGCGATCCTGCTCCGAACTGCCAAACTGGTTCAAATGATTCATCTCCATACTCCAAACTCCCTTTAGTGTTGTTTCCTTTGAGTTTAGTATTTACACTGTATTTTCTTTCTTTCTTTTTTGTATGAATAAAAACAGTCAAAAATTTTATAATGAATTTTTCTTTCTATTTTCTTTCTTTATTTATTTTTTGGTAGCTGCTACATGAAGTGAAGATACGGTTTGGGAAGGACCTTCATCTTAATCTTCATCTTAATAAAAAGTATGTTCTTTTTTCCTTACCACTACCAGTTGCTTGGTTTGTTGAACGAGACTGTAATAAATCTATTTATACTATGGTTTGTCATTTTACACGGTTTAAATTAACCGGTTGGTTGGTTGCTTTATTGTATTCAGTCAGGAAAGACACATTTCTTTTATATCAATGTTTGGTAAATGATTGCATTTCCAGATCCAAAATGAACCCCTTAAATGGTTCACAGAAAATAATAATAATTTTATCTTGAAAACTATATTTTATAACTTAAAAAATATATAGTTTTACTTGATGGTTACACCCAGTATTACTTAGCATTATTATTTCTGTATTCAATTATTCACTGTGTATAGAAAATATTATATATATATATATATATATATATATATATATATATATATATATATATATATACATTTATATAAAATGTGTGTATATATACATATATACACACATTTACACATATATATATACACATATACACATCTTGAATATGTGATTTTATATATATATATATATATATATATATATATATATATATATATATATATATATATATATACTTCAAATAATCTACTTAATCAATTTCACAGGAAGCATGCCATTTATTTTTTCAGAAAATTACAATGATAACAAACGTAATATTGATTTTTATTTTATTTTTTACAGCAATTCAATAAACAAGAAGTTATTTAACAGTGACTTGCTGCCATCTAGTGGTAAGTTTAATTTGGAGTATATTTTATTATTTAAATAATTTCAAATATAAGTATTCAAAAGATAATGGACACTGCAGTCCATAAGTTATCAGCACAATAACTCACTCTGCAAAATATCGTCTAATTATCTTTATCAATAAAATCCCAGAAAATATAGAGATATAATATTTTTTGTCAATATCGCACACCACTGGTTAAAACCTGGGTTATTTTACTATTATACTGTTGCAGCAGTCATTTTTTTTCCTAGGTATTAATAAATAAAGGTATTAAAAGGTATTTGAACGGAAGATTTTAGGTTAATTTTGTTTTTATGTATATATTTTTGGTTACATTATTCCTCCAAATCACATGATGTTTCATGTTATTCCACCAGATTTTGTATAGATGTGTGCTACACTGCATTATTATATACTGAACTAAATATCCATCCAGTTGATAAAGTATTGGAGAGTGCCAGTGAATGTAACATTTGGAGGAAGGGTTTAAAAAAAAAGTACATTATTCTGATAAAAAATTTGTACATGCAAATGACAAGCATTAAGAACTAGAGGATTTTTATTTATAAATTTTTTGTGGTGAAGAATATGTAACATATCCATTAAAAATACTTCTTACTTTTAAATATGCAAAACAAAATGCTTAATGGGAAAATTAAAGCAGCAGTGCAATTGTGTCCACAAGAGGTAGCAGGAGTACAACTGAACAACAATAAAAACAGCCATTAGTCTTCATCCTGAATAACATTGATCACATTGGGGATTTGATTTACTTCTGGGATTATTGACTGGAATTGTTTGTGTTTTTAAAGAAGAATTTGCTTTGTTTTGATTCCATGAACACACAAGATTGTATAAATCGTTGATTCTGTATCCTGCTGTTGAGCAGCACAAAGGTTCACAGATAATAGTCGGAAGAGCTTTCAGGTCACTTTTCTTTTCTCCTTTATTGTGTTAATAATCATTAACCTTTTTCACCCCGCAAACTCCTTAGTTCTGGGAAAAATGTTCAAGTTCCAAGATGTAAACAAAGATGGAGGAAAACCTAAACCAAGAGGCTAAATTCTTAGAAAGGTCTCTAATAAAAATAAGGAACCCCTTTTTTTTTAGTTATCCCATCTTTGGTTCCTTAAAGTGCACATTTAAAAAAAAAAAAAAAAAAAATTCTTAGTGTGATGAACATTTGAATAATCTTAAGAACATTCTGTAGAATTGGAAGCTTCCATGGATGTTAAACATTCTTGGAACCATAAATAACTATATATATATATATATATATATATATATATATATATATATATATATATATATATATATATATATATATATATATATATATATATATATATATATATATATATATATATATATATATATATATATATATATATATATATATATATTATTTTTTATTTATTTATTTATTTATTTATTTATTTATTTATTTATTTATTTATTTAAGAGTTAATACCTAAAATGTTGATTTACTGATTGGCTGTAATGCTCAACTTTTGCTTTCCAGAGACAACTGACATGACAGTGAGTACATAATAAAATTTTTGCTTGAAATTATCTTTAAAATGAAAATTAAAATGCTGTCATCATTTACTCACCCTCAGTTCGTTCCAAACCTCTTTAAGTTTCTTTCTTCTGCTGAACACAAAATAAAATATTTTCAAGAATGTTTGTACCCAAACAGCTGCTAGTATTGGGGGGAAATACCATGGAAGTCAATGGGAACAAATAACTGTTTGGTTAAAAACAATCTTTTAAATATCTCCGTTCGTGTTCAGCAAAAAAAATAAACTTGTACAGGTTTGGAACAATTTGATGGGGAATAAATGATAGCAATTTTCATTTTTGCGTGAACTGTCCCTTGAATAGAGTCCCAAAAAATCTTAGATGCCCTATAATAACCACAGCTCATTAGTCTCGTATCTGGTTGTTTTTTGCAGAATCAGCTTCCTGTTGTTGTCTTAAAGCTCATTTGCGTTACCTAAGGGAATTTTCGGAGAGCTCTCGGTTAGTTTCAAAAACCCTCTGTAAATGACTTTCCGCTGAGGAGGGATTGGCAAAGGAGACAATGGCCTGCAGGAAGACCCCTGACTTACTTCACGTCCCCTCTTCACACTCTCCCAGACACGAGTGTCAGCTGCGAGCGTCATCACCAGCTCGGGATCAAACGTGCTGCCGCCTCCTGGACTTCAGGGAGAGTTTGTTATTCATTCCTGGGGTCACTTCTGTCGTCCCTCCGACTCCACCGATGCGGCTCCGCAGGAAACAGTTTCAGGTGGCTTGTTTTGAGCAGATGTGTTATTGTATCTGGTCTGATCCAGGAAGAGACAGAAAAAAAAACAGCTTTTGTCCTTTGCAGGAACATTGTTTTTCTTGGCCAAAGCGGCTGATTCCGAAAGGACAGCTGATATTAAGTTCATTAAACACCAAGAACAACCAGAGACATTTGGCACAATGAGATTATGAAATAAAAAGAGCAGTCTAGATGTTTAACAGTGGTCTGCATTGCTTGACAGGGTTTGATGTAATGTATGAAGGAAGGAGGAGCTCAGGCTGCCTCTGGAGATGTGTGATTCAGTGTGATGCACCGTTAACTTCTGGAGCTTTTCTGGGGAGGGTCCGGAAAGAGTCACAGCACTGGAAGTGTGTCTTATAAACACAGCTCCCTCTCCGAGTCCTGGCAGAAGTGTAATCTCTGACTATTCATAACAAACTTTTAGTATCACAGCCATCTGAAGTTCTGTCTCATTCCCACAACCGGACCTCAGAGATGTACAACAGCAGCTACTCCCGGGCCACTGTGGGACTGGAGACCAAAAAGATCCACAAGGCGAAGAAGGGGAAAAGCTGCGGCTACTACATGAGGATCCTCTTCTTCTTCTCGTCTCTGATCCAGTCCCTCATCATCGTCAGTTTGGTGCTCTTCCTCGTGTACGGCCAGCCAGAGAAGACGGCCGAGGAGAAGAGAGTGGAAGAGCTGGAGCTGGCCTTCAACAAGATCTCTGCAGACAACACCAAACTCAGAAAAGACAACGCTGACCTCACCGGTTCCCTCAAAGCAAAGACTGGAGAGAAGGAAGCGGCGGATAAAGAGATAACAAAGCTGAAAAATGACTTAACGATCAAGACCAGTAGCTTTCAGAAGTCACTCGTAAGTCTTTTATTTGCTTGAAAAGTTTGAGGATCAGTAAAACTGTTACTTTTTTTAAAAGAAGAGTCTTATGCTCATTTAGACTGCATTTATTTGATTAAAAGTTGCAGTAAAAAACAATTTTCTTTTTTAATGTACTTTAAAATATAATATATTCCTGCGAAGAAAGCTGATTTTTCAGCATCATTACTCCAGTCTTCAGTGTCTTCAGAAATAATTGTAATATGCCGATTTATAATTAATACTGTAAACAGTTGTGCAGCTTCATTTTTTTGGGGACCTGTGATAATTTTTTCAGGGTTCTTTAATAAATAAATAGTTAAAAAGAATTATGTTTATTCAAAATAGATTTTTTTTGTGTGTGTTACATTATACACTACCAATCAAAATTTGTGGTCAGTAATTTTTCTTTTTAGAATAAATGAATATTTTTATTAATCAAGGATGTTATAAAAAGTGACAGTGAAGACATACTGTTAAAAAAAGATTTCTGCTATGAATAAATGCTGTTCTTTTAATATTTTTATTCATCAAAGAATCAAAGAAAGTATCACGTTACAAAATAAAAATTAAGCAGCACAATTAAAAACATTTCAAATCTTAATAATCCTAAACATTTAAAAAGCAGAGTATCTATGACTTACTTTCTTCTGTGAAACAAACTCAAATATATTTTGAAGGATGTTGACATTGTTTTGGTCAACGAGGCTCAAAATAATTTGACATTGACTTTTATTGCATGGACAAATGAAAAACTACATACATTTTTTTTTTAAATCTTTGTTGTTTGACAGAAATAAGTCTGTCATACAGGTGTGCAATGACATGAGAATGTGCAAAGATGGACCAAGTTTGAATGTTTGTCTTGATATTACAATGTTTGATTAATCTTGAAACCCTACCAACAATTAAAGCTTGATTTTGACTGGCTGTTTTCCAGGCTGCTTGTGAGGCCAGTAAAGCAAAGGTCCTAAGCACTCGAAATCCTCCACCTTCATGTCCACCAAGCAACAACAATCAGAATGGTGAGTGCAATAAATGAATCAGCAGTTTCACACAGAAGACCGTCCTGCTGACATGTCTTTCTTTTCTCTTCTCAGGTGAAATAAAAACTCTAAACAGTGCTCTGCAACAGCAGAGAGAACTATATGGAATCCTTATGAGTAACTTCAGCCAAACGACGAAGTACCTTAAAATAGACTTGGACAATGCAGTGAAGGAGAAAAATGAACATCACAGCCAGGTGACACAACTGAGGAAAGAAAACATGAACTTGAAATCCCAGCTTGACTTGTACACCAAGAAATGCAAAGAAGACTTTGCAGAGTCCCTCAAAGGCATCCAGACGGTCACAAGTGCCTTCCTGACCAAAATCGACAACTTCTTCACCCACTCGGTCACGTTTCACCTCACCTGCACGAAACAGGAAGAGCAGATGGGAAGGATTCGCTCCAACTGCACCAGTCTCTCTCGACAGGTGGAGGACAAGTTCCAGAGCTACCTGGACATCGTGGGAGCGAAGGTCTCCAGCATTCAGAAACAGAGCAGCCGGTTGGAAGTAGAGAACGTGGAACTGACTTCAGAACTGGACAAGTGCAAAGCGGATCAGAAGAAAGAGGCTGGGGAGAGCAGCAAAAAACTGCAGGATGCCCAACAGAAGTATGACAGGGAGCAGAAGCAGCTTCTCGAGGAGAAAAGCAGACTGAGGAACGACAAAGAGCAACTCGAAATCCAGCTGCGAAACGGCTGCACACAACAGGTGGGAGTTGATGAATGATGACGCTTAACATATCTGGAAAATTCTTCCACAGTGGCAATTTTTAGCTTTATCGTATCGTATTGAGTGTATCGTAATGATCTCAAATCAATCTTCACTGTTTGTGCAGCTCAAACCTGCTGGTCAACCCCCTGGCATGGCCACATCTGGAAGGGGCCGTTAACCACTAAAGGTAAGTGGTCTTTATTCATTTGAAAGTCAGAATTCACTTGGCATTACTTTTCACTTGGTACAAGCTAAACCAGGGGTGTCCAATCTGCTCCTGTGTCCCGCAGAGTCAGGAGATGTCTAGTAATCCTAAAGATATTTGTCATCATTCACTCGCCCTCATTTGTTCCAAACCTATTAGATTTTCTTTCTTCTGTTAACATGCAAGAAGACATTTTGAAAAATATGGTTAAACAAGTAGGTTTTGGACTCCATTGACTCCATCAGAATGGAAAAACTATGGAAGTCAATAGGAGCCAGAAACTGTTTGGCAAGAAAGACATGATGCGAGGGTGAGTTAACGATGACAGAATTTAAACGTTTGGGTGAACTACCCCGATGTGTTCAATCAGGGTTGGAGCTAAACTCCACAAGCAGGATTGGACACACCTGCCCATAACAAAAACATACGTTACTGTCACTTTAAATTTGCATCGGAATGCTACGTCCGATTCCTGCAGATTTGAGCTTTAACACACCGGCCTGAAAGTTTCTAGTAATTCTGAAGAACTCGTTTAGCAGGTGCATGTGTGTTTAATTACTGACAGAAGCAAATGCTGTCACCAGGGTGGTACACCTTTGCTCCTTATTGACCCCTAAGGTGTTCATATTTGTACCCTAGGGGTGCATTTTATTACCTTAATGGTAAAATATTAGTATTTTGAAAAGGTACTGCCTCCTACAACTGCTGTACTTTTTTGTGATGATATATGGCAAAATTATTTCTGGCAAAGGACCACTGTGTGCATACTTCACTCCGTCAATTTGTTTTTTGAAACAAAAAAATGCCTTTTAAAATTTGAAATTAGATTGATCATTGATAACATCTGAAACAAAACATACAATACTTTGTGAAAAGATTACAGGTCACACACGATATTAAACATGACGCTATTAAAGGAATATTAAAAAACCTTAGTTTGGAGGACTTGTGTTAATTGCCCACATCAAGCGTATCAGAGTGATTAAGAATGTCTTTTATATTGTTTTCGCTCTTTTCCGCAGGCTGGGTGTGGAGAAGGGAGTGATCTGAATCTCAAGGCCGGACTCTGAGTGTCTTGTGTGTGGGAGTTTCCTGATTTTGAGCCTGTGATCTCTTCTGTAAATACTGTTGTCACTGTGGATCCCTGTAAATGTACGTGCACTCTAATGTTAAGTTCTTTGTATAGTTGTATTTAAGCATCATGGGCTGTGAGCTTGCATGACATGATATATCTACTTCATCTAGGTCTCAGTTATTTAGAGTGGTGCAGACCTAAAAATGTGAGACTGCCTTTCTACAAAGCACACAGTTGATATTAAATACATGACTTTGTTAAATACTAAGAGAATCTGATTCTGTGAAACCTCCGTGTGTTGTGATGTATATAATGCTCTTTACACATTAATTGTGTTACAGTGATTGTTCGAACCAGTTTTAATGTCCTTTTTACTGTTTGTGTTTTCTAAATATTTTGTTCTTTCTAATATGTTGATCAGTCTGTTTTGAATAAATAAACACTCATCAAAATCAACTCCTGTTTTCTTTCCTTCTATATTAAAAAGTTAAAACAAGATTTCTAGCTCACTTACAAAATATGCTGATCTCATATATATATATATATATATATATATATATATATATATATATAAAATGAAAATACAGGAATAGTCTGTTCAATATGTTAATAGCCAAGTAATTCTTACTAATAACAACAAAATGCACAATATTAATAATATTAGACATGCACTCTGATGATGCAGTACTACAATATTTAAAGATTCAGTTTTGGGTTGTGGTGTGTATAATATAAAGATGAATTAACAAAAGACTTTGACGATGCTGAATGTGTTCTGTGCCGAGATTGGTAAATAATTTTCTTCATGCAGTCGCTATTAAATGTATGACAGAATTCTGAAGGAGTCTTTGTGTTCTAAGGCAGTTCCTTCAGAACATGTTGGCCTCTCCCTCAACCTCATAAAGCAGAGCAAAGGCCAGTGAGATTTATGCGAGCTTTTTAACCCCACTAATCAGCAGAAACAACAGCTCAACAGTGGCATGAATGAGAGGAAGGCAGAAGGTACAGTGTGCTGCGCACAGCTCCTGGCACCACGATGCCGTCAAACAGGTGAAGAGTTCAGCAAGCACACATAAATATTTAAATGAATGTCAGATTGACAGGAGAACAAAGGGCCGTGGGGAGCATTTCTGAACAGCTCCTTCCTCAACAGCCGGTAGAGTTGACCACAGAGAATGCTCAGCTGCATCAGATCAATGCGGCCAGAACAAATAAGAAATCCTCCTGCCAAGGCTAATGTGAAGGCATCCTTTGCAAAACAGCCATTGGGAGGAAATTTTATTGTTTTTGGGGAAGCCGAGATTTGAAACTGTGCCTACTAAATGCAATAAAATAATGGCTGATATTTCTGGTTACAGTGAGCTCTTCTGTAGACTGTTTGGATCGATCAGCTCAGGTTTGTAGATTTTTATCAGCTATCTTTTTTTATTTTTTTAGTACTGCCATCTAGAAACTCTGTTTAAAATCTTTACACCTTTTGCAATAACTGTGTACAAGTCCTTCTGTTTTAAGTGTGAAAAACGAAATCAACATACTTCTGTGTGTATGTATATATATATTAGGATTAGATTAAAATATTAAATCTAATATGAAAAAATATTCACTCAAAATTATCTGCAGCACGTCTACAATCCAATAATCACTTTAAGCTTTGTGCCTTGTTACTTTTAATATGAAACAAAGTCTCAGCTTTCAAATTCTGCCAATTCTATTACATTATACAAACAATAAATGTGCGTTTGAACCGCAGAAACATGTCAGTAAAACAGCTTGTATGCAATGTCAAATAACATTCACCTTCCCTTACTAAATGTACTTTGGTTTTACTATTGTTAAAGTATAGTAACCATGTTTTTTGATGTATTGATTACCATTAGTATAACCACAGTTTTACTACAAATACCATGGTTAAACTATGGTTAGTTAGTGTAGGAATCCATGGTTATAATTATGGTATAATTATAGTATAATTATAGTGTTTCATTTGTAGTAAAACCATGGTTAATTTTTGTAAGATGTCAGCTAGAAAACAAATGACTACAGAAAGGAGCATTTTGCTATATATCACATTTTTACTTAACATTAATTATATAATATATTTAATAATATACTGTTTGTTTGTTTAAATGTCATGAAATAACGTTGTTGTTTTTTTGTCCTTGTTGTTGTTTTATCCAGTCACAGTTTAAAAGTTTATAATTCAACAACAAACCGAAGCAAAAACAAAAACAGACAAAAATCCAGCAGGAGGAACATCAGCAGCCTCCTCGAGGGCCGCATGGATGCTGCGGTTGTGCTCGGTGGAGATGAGGTCACTTTTGTTGAGGATCAGGATGCAGTCCTGTCTGTGAGATGAGTGCTCAAGGATACTCTTCAAGTGTCCGCTGAGGAAGACGCGCACTAGCTGGGGCTCTGAAGGAAGCTGTATCAAGTCGATGACCACAAGAGACAGATCTGCCTGCCTGTTTCCTGAGCCTGGTCAGCATCTTACAACCTCTGACCTCGCAGAAACAAACTGGCCACTTCCTGTCTATTCCATCCCTTTAGTAAATCACAGCATACTGAACAGGCAGAAAAATATCATGCACTGCAACACACAAAGGTAAACTGTAACAAAGGAAATGCCTAGTGTGCAATGATGTACACGTTGTGCATGCATTAAAATGTTTGAATTTCATTGCATTACATAAAATAAAACTTTTTAAAGATATCTGCAAATAAATCATGATAGACCTTTTTATAGAATTATTGTTGCAATATTTTTCAAAAATATAATTTGTTCTAAAATGCAGGAAAAAAATTTTTTTTTCTGTTTTAAAACAGTTTTATTGATTAATTCATAAGGATTCATATGAATTGTGCTGTTTAAGTGTAGTTGTTTTGTGATCAGTACAGTCTAATGACCTTTGATTTCACCCACCACACCATATAAAACATGAAGGAGAAACATGGCGTCAAAGCATGTGTCCATTTATAATTTAGATTTTGTTTGTTTTATTTTTTGCATTGAAATGTAAATTAAAAAAGAGAACTTAAAAATAAAAAAAATTAAATACACAGTATGTATACATATATATATATATATATATATATATACAGTACAGACCAAAAGTTTGGACACACCTTCTCATTCAAAGAGTTTTCTTTATTTTCATGACTATGAAAATTGTAGATTCACACTGAAGGCATGAAAACTATGAATTAACACAAGTGGAATTATATATGGAATTATATACATAACAAAAAAGTGTGAAACAACTGAAAATATGTCATATTGTAGGTTCTTCAAAGTAGCCACCTTTTGTTTTGATCACTGCTTTGCACACTCGTGGCTTTCTCTTGATGAGCTTCAAGAGGTAGTCACCTGAAATGGTCTTCCAACAGTCTTGAAGGAGTTCCCCGAGAGATGCTTAGCACTTGTTGACCCTTTTGCCTTATGTCTGCGGGCCAGCTCACCCCTAAACCATCTCGATTGGGTTCAGGTCCGGTGACTGTGGAGGCCAGGTCATCTGGCGCAGCACCCCATCACTCTCCTTCTTGCTCAAATAGCCCTTGATGCCTTCAGTGTGACTCTACAATTTTCATAGTCATGAAAATAAAGAAAACTCTTTGAATGAGAAGGTGTGTCCAAACTTTTGGTCTGTACTGTACATTTTGTTGGCTTGTAATTGTAGCTAGTTTTATCAATTAATTCAATAGTTAATATACAAAAAAATTGTATGAAAAGTTTGAATATCAGTAAAAAGAACTGGTTAAATTGATTATTTATCTCTTTTTAGTCAGTTATCCTTTGCCTTCAGTGGAAGCCATGACTGGAATAGACACCTATCAAAATTACATATTTTCTGGTCATTGTTAAACTGCCACCTCTTTTTCTAGAAACATTATGAAACTGAACTCTTTATATTATTGCATAACCTCTCATGTCTAATCAGTCATGAATAATTGTCGCACCTACATCTAAATCTGTGAATAAACAGATCATTTCCCCTCGATCTTGAGAAATCTTGAGAGATATTTCCCTTCTATGGGCCATTTTTAGGATGGCAATATTTATCACTTTGGATTGTTTGCACAAAAAAATGCCTGAGTGTTTATTCTAGCTTGATTTTCCCACACGTCTCCGTAAATACATATCGCTGACAGGCGCACCGGACGTCAGACACGCAGCATTGGCTGCCCACTGCTCCTGGTGTGTGTTCACTGTGTGTGTGTGTGTGTGTGTGTGTGTGTGTGTGTGTTTGTTCACCAATCACTGCTATGTGTGCACACTTGGATGGGTTAAATGCAGAACACAAATTCCGTCACATCACATCCTTTCCTTTCCTTTCCTAATTCATTAGATACTAGTACCTATTAAACAGATACTAGTATACTTATTCATTAGTATACTAGTATTTATTTCAATAGTTACTAGTATATATTCAGTTGTTACTAGTAACTCAATTAAAACTTTTGATTTAGAACCGTCCAGTTCTGATTGGTATATGGCAAGCAATTTAACAATTAATTTATAAAACTTACTATTTTGATTCTACTGGTACGTTTTTACATAATGTGTATTCTTAAGACACAAGTATTTATTCATTAGATACCAGTTCTTATTTATTAGATACTGGAATTCATTCATTAGACACTAGTACCTATAAACACTAGTACTTTTTGTCAGATACTAGCAGCTTATTCATTAGATTCTAAATAGTACTTTTATTAGACACTAATATATTAGATACTATTACTTAGTGACTTTTAACTATTCTATTGCTACTAGTAACACATTTAAATTTGTATTGACTTATTGTTATTCAGATATCAACTACTCAGTTTTGACTAGTACGTATTCCTATTGTGACTAGAACATAAGTTTTATATATTCTAGTAGTCATTGATTAGGTACTACTACTTATTTTTATTAGACACTATATCTATTATTACACACTGTTACTTATTCATTCATGCATTATTCAAAGTGTTACTAGTAAGATTTTCTATTTTACTAGTAAGATTTTTAACTCTACATTGGGCTTTCTGACTATAACACGAGTAACATGACTATAACAGTTGTGACTAGTAAGATAGTTTCTATCTGTTAAATAAAAACAAATATCTACTGAAAAGTAATAGCATTTAATATGTAATGAATGCTTTCTAGCAATATCTAAAAATACATTAGTCACCATTTTAATAAGTATCTTATAAAAAAGCATTAGTATTTTAAACAAAAGTTGCTCGTGGCCAAAGAATAAACAATAAGTATGTGCTAGTACCTAATGGAATATACACTAGTAGCTAGAAAATCAGTGCTAGTAGCATGAAACTTTTTGCTATAGCAAAAAGTTTCATGATATTAGTACTGATTTTACTGATTTCATGCTATTAGTACTGATTTTACTGATTTTGCTATTAGTACTGATTTTCTAGCTACTAGTGTAGTAGTACTATAGTATGTTTTAAGGAATAAATGTTAAAATGGCTTGCCATACAGCAATACACATATTGCACATCCAAGGACAATGAAAACTAGTTCGCTGAGATGTTGGGAGCCCCGTGAAACATTTTGTTCTTAGACTCAGACTTCTCCGAAGTCTTTAATTTCTCAGGATAGAGGGCAGAGGTATTACCATGGGAGATGCACAAGGTTTCAAGAAAACCTAGATTTACTATATTTAAAATGTGATAATTACAAGCACAAAAAAACAACACAAAGGTCACATCCTGTAGAAACGTGCAATCCTTCAGACCAGTGTTACAGTGATGGGCAAATAATAAGCATGGGCAGGAACATATGCATTTTATTTTTAGATGAGATAAGGAATTGTCTTCCTTAAAAATGGAGCTTAAAATAAGATCCGAAAGCATAGTACAAAACAAAGTGCACCACCTTGGAAGCAAAAATGTCTGTGTTACTGAGGTGACCGCCAACAACAACTGCTGTATTTTCCAATTGTCCAGATCAGGTGAAGGTGAGTCTGAATTTCCATACTAGAATAACACTTCTGGATGATTTGGGACACCTTGTCCAAAGCCAAATAGTTGCTTATTTGCCCACGTCAAAAGAGCTAACAACAAGGTTAAAAATAAAGGTTTTAAAAGGGTGTTTTTCACAGTGATGCCATAGAAGAACCAGTTTTGGTTCCCCAAAGAACCTTTCAGTGAAACATTATTATAATAAACATTTTATTATTATTAATTTTTTAGTGTGAAGAATAATAATAATTTAATAATCAAAAACCTTTTTTGTGGAATGAAAAGGTTCCATGGACGATAAAGGTTCTTTGTGGAACCATTGATGCCAATAAAGAACCTTTATTTTTAAGAGTGTTTATGGATTTTTTCCACACCCATTTTAGCATCGACCAAGTTAAAATTATATGATCGGCATGGTCTTTTTGGATATTTAATGTTTTGGTTACCTGGTGGAGGGAGAGAAAACTTAATTAAAAACATCTTCAATTGTGTTTCGAAGATTAACCAAAGTCTTGTGGGTTTGGAATGACATTGAGATTCAGTTAATTATGTATTTTCATTTTTGTATTTTCATGTCACTTTATTAATTTGTATTCACAATTTATGCATCAATCCTGTAACCATCATAAAACCCTCTTAAAATAAATAATCAGGAAGTGAAAAGTAAGACAAGTAAAGGTCTTCTCTTATTTCATGCATTAACTAATATCAACAAATGAGACCTTATTGCAATGTGTTACCGGTATCCTTCTTTATATTATATATACATCTTTATTTAACCAAGTTGCCTTTTGAATGGCATCCATCAATATTTCATGTGCATTTATTTATTTGCCAAGTACCCATTAATTAATTATTTATTTATAATATAAAATCACCATAAAACACTAAAGGTGCATAAGAGACCACAGTGCCATATTACGGTCTGATAAGTTTGTTTTTTATGTAAGTTATTTTCTGTAAAATGTCAGTGTTTCATTCATTAGCAAGGCACTTTAACATTGAATGTTTTTACTATCTAATTATCTGATTTTGAACAGCAGGTAAGCGCTGATCTGTTTGGAACTGAACAATTACATAAAACACCAATGAACTAAACCCATTTAAAACCTAAAGAAATGCTTGAATAAAACATCTTCAGTGTCTCTTGGCTTTTGTCTTTTGTCCAGAATAACTGCATATATATCATCACAATAAACTTCGCTAAACTACTGCAGCCTCCTTGAGCGGATGAAAGTTTGAAGAAACGTTTCTCTGTTGTTGCCATTCTGGTACAGTCTGGAATTAAAGTATATTTCCATATGCACACTGGAAGGAAGAGGCCATTTTCACTCAATTGCTCTTTGTGTGTACTTCCTTTCAGAGTTCATACATTACCAATCCCCAAACACATTTTACATTTCTAAATCCTTGCAAATTTTCAAGTGCAGAAAGTACTACATTCTGAAAATTCCGTTTTACAGCTTTAAGCATAATTTAATAAAAAAAAAATGCTTAATTAAATTACTCTACACAGGAACTGACAGCAGAGACCATGAACAATAAGAGGCCTGATGAACGTGGGTTAATTGGGGGCAGGAAGTGCGGTGATATCCAAACATCCCTTTCTGCTACTGGACAGCACAGAGGTCAGAGATAAACGTCATTAAAGGCCGTGCACGGGGTCACTTTATGTGCATTTATCACAACCATCAACCTTTTATTGTAGGACAATGTGACTCTTTTGCCCCTAAAATCTGTTTAACCGTTTTAAGTAAAACATTATATTCCCATAAATATGGAAACATGATTTGATGCATTGTTTTGTTCACTCAAGTAACTTCGCCAAATGAATAAAAATTATAGTGTGGACAAAAGAACAAACAGCAGAAATATATTTTCTTTTCTTATAAGTTGAAGACACAAACAATAAGGACTAGGGGGCTGCAAAAGATTCCATAAGATCCACTGAAAATTTTTTTTATTTGTATTGCTGTCAAAGCTTACACAAACAAAGTTTGGGGTCTGTCAGATTTTTAAAATGTTTTTAAATGAAATATCTTATTCTTACCGAGGCTGCATTTATTTGATAACAAATACAGCAAAAATTGTGAAAAAATTATTAAAATTTAAAATAACTGTTTAATAAATGTGAAAATATTGTAAAATGTAATTTATTCCTGTGATCAAAGCTGTATTTTCATCATTATTCCATTCTTGTCTTGGATATGATTCAGAAAAAATATAAATTTTGACGCTTTGTTATTTTTGTGCAATTACAAAGACAACTACTTAGTTCTAAATAATATTTCAACCAAACAAACAAGCCACACTCTTATAATGATACCAATTCATTCACACAATTCTAATTATATAGCTTCTTTTAAATTATAGAAAGTGAGTACTTACTATAAAACAAAAAAGTAAAAATTTTGAAGCCTTGCCAGCAGAATCAAAGCCTATTAAAAACTAATGTATGATTTTATGCCAAAATTGCACTAGGATTAAAAAATGCACTTTTAATGGAGACATCTTTGTCCTTAATGTATTGTGTGTAGCTTTTGTTTGTACTTAGTGTAAAACTAATTTATGAAAAGGAAAAGTCAATAAGGATGCAAATGGGATAAATAGCAAAGGGATCTCATTTTATAATAATATACAAATGCACAGAGCTTTGGCACACTTTTAAAGTGTGTCAATGGAGGGGAAACACTATTTTTCATGACCTCTATTAGAGACTTTACAACCCGTCTGTAACTCTCAGAGGAAGGAGATGGTCTATGACAGACTTGTTCCTTGACGCACAAAGAAATCCCTCTGTTTTCCAGAGGAATAGACTCTAATGTAAATATAACACCAAAACATCTGAACAAAATTGGACAAATGATGGCATGTGCATTAATTGTACATGCTGTATTTTTAGGCACTACGACAACATCTCTCAAAGAGACTTGCAATGGTCTTGATTCCTTCTTTCAACATCTGCTGTGGTTTCTCTGAGGTCAATACTAACAGGAAGGTCTTGCAAACCATTCTGGAAATGAATCGGTGACAGGGATCCATGTGAAGAGACGTATACCGTCATTTAAGATTCCTCACAAAGTCAAAGAATGCTTCTACATGTGCCAAGCACTATAATTGACAACGCACACAAATACAACAACTTAGTCATAATTCCACAGAAAGTGAGGAATAGTCTCACTAAAGCTTGAAAAATGTGTATTGACGTCTTTCCAGGGATAGATACCTTCTGATGTTCATTTATGTTTATTTAATGCTTAGTAAAGAGGAAGAGATGACCAGTTCACATGCTGCTTTAACTGGGGGCGCTACAAGTGATTTCACAAAACACATTAAAAAGCAACAAAACCATATTTATTATTTGAATTTCTTAAAACATGGCAAAATTAGAATGCAAAGAACATAAGAAAATTCATCTTTTCATTACCAGAATAAATTACTTTTTACAATATATTCAAGTAGTAAACAGCTATTTTGAATTGAAATAATATTTTACAATATCATTATGTTTTTTAACAAATAAATGCATATAATAATATTTTATGAAGGTACTTTTCCACAGCTTGATATGATTCTTTAGAGTCTTAATGAAAAGTCTGTAACATAGTTTGGTTAAAATTTACATTAAAACACACCTTTTTTACCCTTTCATAAACAGCTATTTTCTGAAGTCATTTTGTAGCATTTCCCTTTAAATGTTAATGAGCTCTGCTGACCCCACCCCTCTCTTCCAACTGCTCTCTGAGGGCCTGTTTACTATATTTTTGGGTAACACTTTAGAATAAGGTTCCATTAGTTAATGTTAGTTAATGTATTAATTAACATGAACAAACAATGAATAATACATTTATTACTGTATTTATTCATCTTCGTTAATGTTAGTTAATGAAAATACAGTTATTCATTGTTAGTTCATGGTAATTCACAGTGCATTAACTAATGTTAACAAGCACAACTTTTGATTTAAATAATGCATTAGTAAATGTTGAAATTAACATGAACTAAGACTTATAAATGCTGTAGAAGGATTGCTCTTGCTTAGTTCATGTTAACGAAAGTAGTTAACTAACATTAACTAATGGAACCTTATTCTAAAGTGTTACCTATTTTTTATTAATTTAGCCGCATTCATCTGAAATTTGCCATTTAGCACATTATTATGAAAGGGATTTGCAAAGATTCATAAAAAAACCTTATCCTCACTTCTTCTGTAGGTGAAGCTGGATCATGAATGATTCAAATGAAGATAGACACATTTAGGTAGACTGGGGCGCATTCTCTTCAGAAACAAATGTAATCCACTGTGTCTTCAGCAGCTCAGATGTCAGTGATGTCATCAGAGTAAATGACGACTGCTATGTTCATTATTACATCCAACAACAGAACACCTCAATGCTTAGGAGTCATTCTTGTCTACATCTGCTCCAGTGTTGAAACAATGATGGACTGATGACAGTCACTCAGGGCGGAGCTAAGGTAAGACGCCAGTCCAGTCTGTGCTGAAACGCTACTGTCAATCAAACTATCGTGGGAGGGGCCTGTCAGTGTGATGTCACAAAGACAGGCATTTTAGTAGATTAAGAAAAAACAGCTCTGGGTGGATTTTTTTTCATTATACACACTGTCAACACACATTTCAGTTCAAACTACTTTTAAAAGTACATGTAGCATGCAATGTCCCCTTTAAAAAACATTAACTCAAAGACCAAACTTTTGAACTGCAGTGTAAATTTTAGACAATTTTCCCAATTATTGTATAATATTTCTAATCCTTTTCTGTTTCAACATTTTCGTTGTCATGTTTTTTCCCCAAAATTTTGAGGCCTTATTTTTTTTCAGATTTACAGTTATTTAGAAAATCCTTGGTGTCTTTAGCCAAACCAATAGCTGATATCACACTGGCTCCTCCTGAGGCTTGTGTTGGCTTGGCGCACACCCTGCTCAGGATGTCCTGTCTCCCGCTCTCTGCTCCTCACTCACTCAAGCAATCACCCTTACAAACAAACAATAGATGGACACCATCCCTGACAGAGAGACTACACTGCCCAATCTAGCAGTAAATTCTGCAATTATTTAATAGACCTTATAATAAAAACACAATAACCCCTTATGTGAACACACTTATGACAAGTGTTCTATTGGCCTCCACAGTAAATTACATCAACAGTCTATTATGCCTCACACTACAAGGAAAACAGCTTTTGCTATTACCGATAGCACATGTACAATTTTGAATGTGTTTAGTTAGAGGTGCTACAAAATGAGGAGAAGGATGAGAAAACTGGGTGTTTTGGTCCTTAGAGCGCGTGTAATGTATGTGCTTTTCAGGGAGTCTTGGGGCTGGATCTCTGCCATGTGCGATAAAGAGAGCAGAGGAGGACTGAAACGAGTGACCATGTAGAGACAGAAATGACATGTCATTGTGTAAATATGATATATATATATATATATATATATATATATATATATATATATATATATATATATATATATATATATTTTATGAATAAAAATGTATTGTCTGACGGCACATTGTCAGTGTCTGCTTTGCTTTGCGATGTATTTTTCACTACGTGAGAACGTGTGGAATGAGGCATGACTTCTGTATATATATATATATATATATATATATATATATATATATATATATATATGAAATATATTTAGATTTATATTTCAAATACATTCTGTTCTTTTGAAGTTTATCAAAAATCCTGAAAAATGCATGATGGCTTCAACAAAAAAAAAATGAAGCAGACT
Source organism: Carassius gibelio (assembly GCF_023724105.1). Lineage (NCBI taxonomy): Eukaryota > Metazoa > Chordata > Actinopteri > Cypriniformes > Cyprinidae > Carassius > Carassius gibelio. The sequence goes on from NC_068406.1 coordinate 22,892,689, forward strand.
GGAGTAATGATGTTGAAAATTCAGCTTTGTATCAAAGGATTCAAGTAGTAAACTGCTATTTTAAATTGAAACAATATTTGACCTCAATATTCACCTTTGTCACTGAAGTACCATGACTTTTCTTTTCTTTGGACAAATAGAAAAGTTCCAAAGAACACCATTTATTTGAAACTTAATTTTTTTTTTTTTTTAGTGTCAAGAATAATCTAGCACACTATTATGGACGGTTCTCCTGAGGCATTCCTAAGTGTTCTGCTTTTTACTTTTTTGTTTGTGCCCCTGATTGGCATCCAGTAGGAAACAATCAAACACGTACACCGCTCAAGCTGGTGTTTATAGAAAAACAATGGAAAATTAGCGCACTGGAATGGAAAAACGAGTTCTGTGTGAAAAGCCCCTAACAATTTCCACATTCTGCATGTCTATAGCATCTGTCTGGAATTTCCTGCCTGCTTTAGTGACAAACATGTTAAAGTAATTTAGGTTGCCGCTGCAATATTTTTGTAACACATAAGCAGCAACTGGAAAACAATGTTAATATGTGGGTCAGATGATACAGGGTCATAAAAAAAGTTCTAAAAACATGAGATATTCCTGATCAATCCTTTACTTACGTTCATTTTAGCCGAACACTCCAATCTTGGCAAATGTGGCCCAGGTCATCTGTCATTTGTCTGAGAGCCTGTCACCTCTGTGCTTCTGTCTCTGCATGGATCAGGTCACTGAGACTTTAAAATACAATGACTCTCCAACTCTTCACATCACCAAATTGAATTTACATTCTATAATATTGTCAGATAAAGCCTATAAGTTAATAAAACACTCCTTCACATGAAAGGAGAAATGATATTCAAGATATTCCCAAGCACAAAACATATGCTGCCATCTAGTGTTAAAATTCTGATTCAATAACTAGATGTTTGCAAAATACATTTTTCATGATAAAATTAACATAAAGGGTTTTAGAAGACATTTCTCAGAACACTTTGGGACAATAACGGTTGATCACACACACAGCAAGTTCTTGTAAGACTCCACTGAAAGATTGAAATGTGTCAAACCAGAAAATAATTCTTAATTTTATATACTTTGAAAGAATTTTTGAAAGAAATAACTTCTGTTCATCAAGGAAGGCAATTTTAAATTGAAATGAAAAAAGTGACAATAACAGCATTTATAGTATAATGTTGGCAAAGATGTCTATTTAAAATAAATAGTTTTTTTTTCTTTTTCTTTTTTGTCAAGTGTCAGTTATCACAAGAAAAATATTAAGCAGCTCAACTGTCTTCAACATTGAATTTTTTCTTGAATATAAAATCAGCATCACGTGACACTAAAGTAATTACTGCTGAAAATCCAGCTTTGCTACCACAAGAATAAATCTAATTTAAAATCTATTTTAAAAAAAATATTTTACGAAGCTACTATAATACATTTTGTGCACAAAGAAAACTAAAATAATGACTTTATTCAATATAGCCTACATCTCACGAAACGACATTGAGGGTGGGTTAATGACAGAATTTTCATGTTTGGGTGAATTAACCCTTTAATATTTATTTGGCACCTGATAAAGATGTTGCCAATTCATAATGCATAAATATTACAACATTAATGACACATCTGACCTTATAACAGGTATGGCAGCAGCACTTCTTCTCCAATAACAAATAAAGTGCATGTTAATAACCTGATATACAGGATCAATGTGTCAATAGATCGGCGGAATCATTATTATTTACACCGCTGTCATAAACATAGAAAGTAAAATAAACGAGCGCTCCACGTGCCGTTTGTTGTTGGTGATTCCGTTCAGATGAGTTTCATTGGTCCGCATCGACACACGTGGGAGCAACGAAGCTTGTTATTCGCCAGCTTAATTGTCAATCAAATAAAAGTCTTTCCCCTTGTGCGCCCTACAGTTCTGTCCGTGTGGCACTAGTGACGTGAACCGTGCTAGTCTATTCAACTACTCAGATTTTAATACTTATCTGTTTTTTGTGTTTTATTTAAAAGATCATGATCTTATTTTAGTTAGTGTCAGCAATGTCGTGAGGTATGACATATTATACTTAAAAAATTCACATTTCAGAATAAACATATTATTATTCAAGTAATAGTTCAATCAAAAATGTTTTTCAATGAATAAATGAAAATTTTAAATGTGCTATTTATTTCATGCAACATTTTCTATTTTTTGTCTAATTGCTATAGGCCTACAGTGCCTACAGTATATATATATATATATATATATATATATATATATATATATATATATATATATATATATATATATATATATATATATATATATATAACAACAATTTAAATGCAGAACTGTATGTATTTCTGGTTAATGTTAATATAAATCGCAAATCTTATTTTAGACTGTATATAATTATTTTCGACTGTATATCTAGATTATGGAGAAAATCACCCTGTTATACCCCTTAAATTATGCTCTTTTGTTCAGAGGGAAATATAATAAATCACCTTCATAGTTAAGCCATTCTGAAATATTCAGCTGGTAAGATATTTTTTGCATTAATTAATAAATAATACCCTGCTTCATCCTTTCGGACAGACTGTGTCTTATTTTAGTCCCACAGAAATATAGAGGGAGAAATATATTCACAGATGCTCTCCTACATGCAAGGATTGAGTTAGTAACCAATGATAGAATTTACAGCCATTTTACTGTAAATTAAGGGTAGTTGGATACTTTGGTTGACATACTGAGAATATTTTAAACAGCATTTTTAAATGAACTCATATTAAGTTCAAGAGTTCAAGAGTAAATAATACAATTATTAACACATATATAAATTGAAACCAAAAAACTTTGTTAACAAAAAGACTATGCCTTTACACAAATGATTCCATTTAAGACACAACTTTCACTCAAAATTTATAATAAATTTCACAGAATTATAAAGAAAAGGCAAGTTGACACTGAAAAGACTTTTCTTACAAACATAGGCTAATCCAATACTTTTTAGACAAATCCTATTATTATTATTAACAATATGAAAAATAAGCCTGAATAAGCCTTGAATTTGCAAGTCTAGCAAAGTCAACTTTAAAACTGTATTAATCATCTTATTTTATACATTTTTGTTTTAAATATTTATTTGGCACCTGATAAAGATGCTCTTAAATCATAATGGGTAGCATAGAGAGCATAAATTAATATTAAAATCTATCCTTAATACTAGGACTTAAGTTGCCTTTTTTTAGGCATCATAGGTCCCTATATGAAAACAGACTAGCTATCTGTTTAAAACTTGCCATCAGTCCTGGATGGATTAGAAAAATCTTCATATATATATATATATATATATATATATATATATATATATATATATATATATATATATATATATATATATATATATATATATATATACTTAATATATTTAATATATATGTAATTTACTGTGAACTTCTTGGGAAAAATGAAGTTAAAGGGTAAAATACTGCGATAATGTATTGCATATCATAGCATGCATGTAAGCAAATCTCTGTAAAACCTTAAGCCCAAATGAATTGGAGTTTTTCCATTCTAAACGCTTAGGCATGATTTCTAATGTACAGATCAATAGGCTTCATCGATATACACTCATGCTGAGGTCAGCCAGCTAATGAACGTCGCCAGTGAGAGTGTGTCAGTGTGAGTGGACTATATCTGGATCTGAGTGTTTGAAAGCAAAGGCAGACAGAGAGAGGTATCTTCTCCCCTTCTTTGTCCCTCCTCCACCACAGTAGACTGCTCCTCCTCGCGCCGCAGTCGGTCTCTCCTCGCATCCCGCCGCAAACAGGATGACTCACAACAACCTTCACTTCACCCTCACCTTCATTTAACCCAGCCAGTGTGTATCCACACACACTGCGCCCCATTTCTGCATCCATTCCCCGCTGAAACGGCAGCAGCATGATGCCCGACACGGCGGCCGCTGCTGCATCATCGACAAACAGCAGCAGCGACAGCGAGAGCTCGCGCCACAGACACCGAGCGCAGGGAGACGCAGAGCGGCCAGAGCAACAGCAGCACAGCGCTGCCCCTCAGCCCACATCAGCGGGCGTTTTGGGTGAGTCAAATACGCACGGGACAGGTGCATGTGACGCGGGCATTAGAGACAGACGGCATATCCTTCGAGAAGCATGAACAATGCGGCGCTTTGTTATGCTGTCTGCCGTGTGTCCATTATGCATGCATGAAACTCTTCCCACTGATGTATTTGTGGCCTATAGAAGGTCATGCGGCAGCATCACTTCAAATGTCTACGTAATATGGGCCGTGCGCTACTATTTTGCACTCGATTAGTCCTTTTTCACTGGCCTTTGGGCAGGTTCAAGATGTCTGAGGCGATATTATTGCTGAAATCATCTCATGTTTTGGGGTTTGTTCATTCTTGGATGGCCTTCCATTTGTGGCTTGTTGCGAAGCGTTATACAACGATTAACCTGGTCCTCGAATCTGATTGGATAAAACGCTGTTCCAAGAGTGATAATATTTAGTCCAACAGCATTGAGATGTTTATGGACAATTTTTGTTTCAATCGGACTGCATGCATTCCGATTTATGAATTTGTGTGTAGTTTACTTGAAAACTATGAAAATGTCACATGCTTCAAATCTGATTTTTTTTTTTTTTTTTACATGTGCACTGCACAAATATAGAATTCCTCACTGTTTGCACTTAATAACCACTCTCCTACACTTTTAAACAGAAAAATCACATTTATCCATTACAATCGGCTGTGCTGTCATACGCAATTTCAATGTCATTGCACATGCACAGTCATTTCAGTGTTCGGTTTTCAATCCGATTAAGTGTTTACATGCACTCTCAATCGCATTAGAAAAGGAATAAACCACCCATTTCAATCCGGTCTAAATTTAGTTACTGTAGGATCAAGCTCAATCAGATCGTGTTTACATGAAGGCTTTTCAATCTGATTTAGCCGTCAGTCCGATTACAAATGGATTATTTGGTTGCATGTAAACATAGCCACTCTGACATTTTATTTATATATTTTTTGAAAGTAAAAGCATTAGTGTTTTCCAAGGGCACAATTCTCGGGTCCACACAAAACGACTAATAAAACGCTGTATTGTGCATGCAAGGCCAGTAGTGGGCGTTGTCATTTTGTACAACGCTAAAAGTGGAAGTAAGCAGTTTTCTGTATTATGTGCGAGACTTTCCTGCATTTTGTAAGAAAATAAAGAGAAGAATACCAGTAAACAGTATTTTCTGTCTAAATTCTGTCTTTGAACTTCCGTATTTACGGTAGCTCTATAGCACCACTGTTGAAGAGTAATTGGCTTGTGAAGGGGATTTGCTTAGTATAGAGTTAACTAAGATATTGTGAGCATTGTAGTTTGGTTCAGAAATTTGTACGATCTTCACACTGTGGAAATACAAATGAAGAATAGAACGCAAAGAGCGCAGCGTTGAAAAGGGGCGGGGCTACAAAAGGTCTATAGACCGAACATTCAATACAACTAAAACTTCTACTTTGAAACCAGTTTTCAGAAGTTTGCATTTTCAGGCCCCCAAGACACTATTGCCATAGTTTTTGTTTTTATTTGATAAGGGCATTGTGTAAAAAAACAATGCTATAACATTAATTGACAACTATGAAGTCTCAGTTATTTAGTTGATTATTTTAACAACTCCTCCTTTTCAGTTTTACTAATAAATAATCATCGTAAAGGCCCTGATATACATCAAGTGAAATGATGACTGAATTGGCGTGACGTCATTTCAAACTAAAATCCACCTCCATAAGGATACTGCTTTTAAACAACAATTTATAAACCTTTAAAGCAGACAAACTCTAAGATTGTTAATCGATTGTACAGTTGATGTCAAAAGTTTACATACACCTTGCAGAATGTTAATTAATTTACCAAAATAAGAGGGATCATTAAAATGCATTATTGTTTATTTAGTATTAATCTGAATAAGATATGTAGCCAAATAATATATGAATATATAAAAATGACCCTGTTCAAAATTTTACATGCATTTGATTTTGATTGCATATAGTATATCAGGGCCTTTATTTCTGACATGAATCTTTCAAACAGTCGATTCAAACATTTTCTCTGGAGATGAATAACAGGTACATATCAGTTTTTTTTAAGTGCATGCTACTTTACTCTTATGTGAATGGAATCATAATAAAGTTAAAGGCTAGTAAGGTTGTTTAATGCTAACCTCTTGTTTATTGAACTTTTGTATTAAATCAATATAAGACCATCTTGCTAAAGATGTCTGGTTCCCTTGGTATGAAGAGAATAGTTTGGTTTGTGATGATTTGTATGTTGGATTTCTTCCTTTTGCTATCTCCTTGGCTGTCTTTCAGGGTAATGCAGTGGGTTTAGACACCAGTAGTGGAGCAGATATAGCTCAATAACCATTAGCACTCACATGATGTCATTGCTTCACTCGTTATTTCATGAGCTAAATGAAGGGCCAAGCAATTTGATGATGGATGGCAGGTTCAGAAACAAGTTCTGGTATCAAAAATCGTGTTTCTTAGAGATCTGCTGTAGTAAACCGGTGCAGATATCACACCTGAGCACTGTGGTAAAACGTTAGATGGATGTTAAAGCACTGACATAGTTTTAGTTGGAGCCTGGAGGCAGTGACTATGAAGAGGTCATGCGTTGTGAAGTTACAAAACCATGTTACATTGGGATTTATGAGTCTGAAGAACACACTCTCGGGAAAATAAAGTACAAAAGCTACAGCTAAAGGGTGGATTAATTAACCTTAAAGCTATCAGTACCTAAATATTATACATTTACACCTTTTAAAAAGTGCTGCTGCAACAGTGACAGCTTTTGTACCTTTTTGATTTTCTGAGAGTGTGGCAAAACACGTTCGAGTTATTGTTTTTACACTTGCTTGTATCCTGTATTATGCATATGGCAAACCGAAGCCGGTATGTTTTGAGATGATGAAAAGTTTACAGCTGTCTTTAACAGCTAATGATCTCCTGTTTCAGCTCCAGTGTTTCCAAATGCTTACATTTCAAGTCGACTCTCAAGAAGACTCACTCAGGATGAAGTTTCGCTCCTTAAACATCTCATAATAGCATCTGTTGTTATTGCTAGGTTCCTCACATTCATAAACAAATACAGTATTCTCCAGAATATGTATAAAACAGAGCATGAAAGGCTGAATTTCCTGCTTTTTTCTATTTTTAATAAAAGCTGTTCTATTCATCAAAGAGTCCTGAATAATAGTAATAGGCAGCAAATCAGAATGATTTCTGAAGGATCATGTAACACTGAAGAGCTATTAGAACCACATCCATTCTGAATGGATATAAAATAGCACAAATGTGTTTAATATCTGTTAAATTAATCAGCTTGTTGTGCCCTATAAAATGGCAAAGCGTGTATTCAGTCATTCATAACTTATGCTTTCCTTCCCAGCGCCCCATTTATATCTGCTTCACGGGTATTGGTGTATGCAAACAGTACATATATTTCTCATTTGCAAATCAAATATTTGTTTTTTAGTACACTTTATCAACATTTATTTGAATAAATCACAGTGTGACTCCAAACCTGCCCATGCATTTAATTCTTCACTGGCTTTGTTCATATTCTTTAGTAATTACCAGAGTTTTTGGCCCATCAGTAGCAGTATGATATATTGCTATTTTGCAGTGCTTTCCTTTTCAGCACCTTTTTATTTAGAAATAAACTTCTGGAGCACTTTACAGTATCTATCCTGATGGTAAATCATTGCTCTGTTGAAAAGTATCTTAAATTAAAGAGGATTTGCCCTTTGCTTGAGTACTTTCTATGCTGTAGCATCCATTAAGGCATTCACTGATTTAATTTCTGGAGATGTGTTGCATTATGACAGTATGGCATCATTCATGCGTTCGGCTTTACACGCTGGGTATAAATAAAGCTTAGAGAGTTCTGGGAAAGCAAGCCAGCGAGCGCTGTCTGATGATTGGCCAGATTGCGTGTGTCTACTAGTGACATGTGTTAAGAGTTTGATGATGATGCTTTACTTCAGACAATGTAGTAAAGCCATCTGTTCTGACTTAAATAAATAACACTTCGCTTAAAGTTACTGTAAATTCAGACAGCTGTGGTTTGCTAGAAACTCATGTTGTTTCAGGATTTATTAATATATTTTATAAAATATATTAACATCGGTTATTTGTATTTTATACAGTAACAATTAAATCTCTTTGTGGATAGTTCACCCAAAACTACAATTATTTTCCTCACCCTCATGTTATCCTCCAAAGTGTTCTAATTTTCTTCTGTTGACCATCAAATAAGATATTTAGAGTTTCTTTAGAGTCCGTAGACTTCCATTAAATGGACAAAAGACAGATACATTTTCAATTCAAGAAAGAAAGTCGCACAGGTTTCAAAGCTCATGACTGTGAGTCAATAATGACTGAATTTTCACTATTGGTTGAACTATTCCTTGCTAAACAGAAGCTACATTATAACTCATAAAAACGATGACAAATGAATATAGCAATAACAAACTAAATACTATCTGGGTAACACAAATAATACAACAATGCAAAAAAATGAACACCCTGATGCACAAACTATTTATGAAATCAAAAACAGTTGTGATGCATCATGCAAGGAATTTAGGAACATCACAGTAAAATTATTTGATTAAATGATAGTAATAGTTTTGTTTATTCTTCACATAAAGGCTCTTATTGCAGATATCAAGTGCATATATTTCTGCTTTGGTGATATTTGGTAATATTTTCTCACAATCTGATTATTTTTTTAAGTGCTGGATAGTGACCTGAGATTGTGTTTGATTTGTAGACTGTGCCCCACTTTGTGAAGGTCATGCATCAGTGAGCAGCTGAACATTTACAGAGCGGCCACTGCCAAAAACACTACGCAACAGACCTCAGCTCCTTCACTTGGGCTTTAATGCATTCCAGTCTGAACTCTAAGATATAACAAAAATGTTCCAACCAATAGGAAAGAAATTCTGTGAGATGTGCCTCATAAAAAATATACTTTCCTGCATGGCATTGGTCAAACAAAAGAAAATGCAACGATGCAGTGGCAAGCAGGACAATGAAGCATGGAAGAAACGAAGATAAAATATGCATTTGCTCAAATGTAACAAAGAAAAACATAAAAAGAACTCCAATTCGTATCTCAGTTATTAAAGGAAAGCATCTCAAGGAATAACAGCAATAACATTTTCTTCCGAGAAAAAAAATCACGGTTTTGAAAGAGAATCATGCTATTATCATAGTTTTTAAGGTACGAAAGTGAATATGTAATCATTGAATAAACAGAGACAGAGAGAGAGATTCAAACTATTTTTTAATTTTAATCTTCTGCATTTATTTGAGACAAACTAGTAATTTGATAAATATTATTATAACTAATATTTTAATATATTTTAAAATGTAATTAATTCCTGTGGTGCAAAAGCTGTATTTCCAGCATCATCTTCAGAAATCATACTAATGTGATGATTTTGCTGCTCAAGAAACACTTCTGATTATCAGCAATGTTGAAAACAGATTTATTTTTTTATAAATATACATTTTAGAAAGGTTTTAAAAATTAAAAATAGGTACTCCTAGATATATATATATATATATCCATCCATCTTCGCTTCCATCTTTATGTTTCTTATTTATTACAACTATTTTAGCCGTGCTCTGGGGTTTCTGAGGTTATTGTTCATATTCAGACTCTGTCAGGACTCCAGCGCTGGAGCGCTCGGTTATGTCTCCTCTTCTCATGTTTCAAGGGGAATGACAGTGACATTTAAACTTGGCTTCATGAGCGAGGGGAGAGGGGTCTGTTTGTTCAGAGTAACATCGTAAAGTGACTGACGTTTGTTTTCTTCTCTTTTTCTCAGATAAGCTGTTTGGGAAGCGTCTGCTGCAGGCCGGGAGACACATCATGTCCCATAAATCCTGGATGAAGACGGTGCCCACAGAGAACTGTGATGTCCTTATGACGTTTCCAGGTCTTTCTTTCTATAGTTCTTAGAAAACACTGAATAAATACCTTTATTATGCCTTATAATAATACTAGTTGAATGTGATAATCTTTCAGTGCTGTGATGTATATTAATATAATATACCACCACTGTACTTTTGACATGTTTCATAAATATGTGAGAAAAACAAATGCATGATTTATTATTATTCGTCTGTTTGTCAAAACAAATGGCTTCGGGGTTTGAGCATGTTTTATGCAGATTATTTCATTTACACTCATTTAGGATACTCCAAATTCATTAACATTTGACTTGATAAGATTGAGATAAAAATCACATGCTGTGAATTAGAAGTCCTCTTGTATGTGTAAATGCAAATAATCCACACAATTATAAGCAAATGAGTGAAATACATTAATAACAATTATGATTTGTATGTGAAAACATCCGATTTCATGCAAAATTACACGTACAGTGACCAGATCCAATGTCTTTCTTTCATATTGAATACTTTTACCACTGTATAAAGAGAAAAAATTAGAAGTTTTTAGTATCCATACCTGACTTTATCCTTAAAAATGAATTTTTTTTTTACCCGCGTTTTTAATAAAACAGTTTTTATTTTAAAAATTTTGATCAGAGTTATTATGGTTAACTAAAACTAAGACCATAAACAAACAAACAAACAAACAAACAAAAAGTTGAAATAAAATAAATGTTAACCTGAAATAAAATTAAATTAAAAACATTTATTTTGTTTCAGCTAGTTAACAGGGCAGCATTTCTCCTTCTCATTAAGCTTAACTTTATTATTTAATAAAAACTTAAACTGATATAAAAATGAACAAACTATATAGACATATAAAAAAAAATGACTATACCTTAACTAAAATGAACATAAAAGCCGAAAATATAAAAAAATCGAATCTAATTAAAAACATTTACGAAAAATATAATTGTATATCAATGATACCAGGATTGTGCTTCAATTTATTTCAAGTCTATTTTGAGTTCTGAATTTATAATTAATAAAGAAAACAGGATGTACAGCTGTGATTTAAAATATAACAATGTAGATTTGAAATGTATTTTTGATTGCATTTCCATTATTTGTGAATGGGTATTTCATGCAAACAGACTCATTGTACCTACAGTAACAGCTGGAGAAACAAACAGAATATTTTGGTTTGTTATGGATGTCGTTTTTTGCTGTGTATCTCAATAAGGTAGAGGTGATGAGGTGTTTGTTTTTGTCTCTGTACAGACACCACAGATGACCACACGCTGCTCTGGCTTCTGAACCACATACGGCTCGGCATCCCAGAACTCATCATCCAGATCCGACACCACAAACACACCAGGATGTACGCCTTCTTCGTCACAGCCACATACGAAAAGTGAGAGGGAGCTGTTATCGTTCCTATGGATTAATCTCTTGTTTATGAACGATTTCTTCAGGTGATGTTGATCTGATTACCATGTATGTCATGAAATAAGGCATAAGGGACAAGAAAATACTAGTTTATGTTTATTATTATGTTCCAATGTGAGCGTCTAAAGAAGAAGTTCAAGAACTTCAAAACAAAACACACTACCGCTAAAAATACTGGGGTTGGTGAGAATGTTTAAATGTTTTAGAGGATGCATTTATTTGATCAAAAATACAGTCAAAACAGTAAGATTGTTAAATGTTATTATAATTTAAAGTAGCCATTTTCTGTTTGAAATAAATTGTAAAATGTCATTTATTTCAGTGATTTAAAGCTGTATTTTCAGCATCATTACTCCAGTCTTCAGTGTCACATGATCTTCAGAAATCATTCTAATATTCTGATTAAAATATGTTGAAATCAGTTGCTGCTTAATATTATTATGTAGTGATACATTTAGTTTTTCAGGATTCTTTGATGAATAAAAATGTGTATTTGAAATAAAAATAATTTGTGACAATGTCACTTTTTGATCAGTTTATTCAGGGTTATTACATAAACCAGACAAAATGAAATAAATGTTAACTGTATGAAATCTATAAAAAAATAAATTAAAAAAAACTTTTTATTTCAGCTAGTTAAGGCAACATTTCTCATTTTTGTTTTTGTTAACATGGTGTATTAAAACAACTCCAAATTAACTGAAACAAAAATAAATAAAAACTATACAGACATTAAAAAAAAAGAATTAAAATGAAAAAGCACACAACTTTAACTAAAAGTAAAAAATGAACTCAAAATATTAACAACTTTTACGACAACAATAATACTAAATGAACACTGAATTAAATGTATGTAAAAGTACCGATTTTACACTCTCTGAAAAAAATGTACAAAAGCTGTCACTGAGGCTTTACCTTTTCAAAAGGTACACTTTTGTACCATTAAGGAACCAATAATGACTCTTTAGATGCCTTTTGAAGAGGTACTGCCCAAGAGACCGCGTTTGTACCTTTTTTTCTGAGAGTGTACTGACCACAAACTTGCTTGTTCTGGAACAAGTCTAGCTTGAGTCTGACATTGATGCTGATGTATTTTCTCTTGTGTGGCTAGTCTTTTACGAGGGGCTGAAGAGATGGGACTGCAGAAAGCTGTGAAGCCGGAGTTTGGTGGCGGTGCTCGCAGTTTCTCCTGTGAGGAAGATTACATCTACGAGAACATTGAGAGTGAACTCTGTTTCTTCACCTCACAGGTCCTTCACAATATTGAGCATAAAGGTTTTGATGCAGCATTAAGTTGGTTTTTCGCTTGTTATCAAGACTGCTGGTGACATCTCATTAAAACAGAAAAAGACTATTAGAATTTGGAGTTGCATACAGTAAAAAAAGTGGTAACCTAAAAAGGTAACATGCAAAAAAAAAAAAAAAATAAATAAATAAAAAAAAATAAAAAAAAAATATATATATATATATATATATATATATATATATATATATATATATATATATATATATATAAATTATATAATATCAATGAACAAGCATAAATACAGAACAACAACATTTGGTTAAACCAAGTAGAAACTAATGTTGAACTGCAAGTTACCACTTTTTACAGTGTACTTACAAAACCACATTGATATGTACGTTACTTACAAAGTTCACATGTTCCCTAAGGAATATTTTGGGTTAAATACAACCAAAAGAACAGCATTTGAGACAATGACTACAGCAGTAAATATTTTTACAACGTGCTGTTAGCAATGTATATATAAAACTTCTTTCAACCAGTTTTGTTGTTATTAACTAAAACTTAAACTATTTAAACATTTTTGGACTGAAAAAAATTTGAAATAAACTAATATGAATATATAGAATAATATGAAGAACTAAAATTAAAATGACTAAAAGTTAAATGAAGACTAAATTGAAACCTAAAAAACAAATAAAAATAAAAGAAGCATATAACAAAATGACTAGAACATAAAAAAAACACTAACTCAAAATGTCAATAAATAGAATAATAACTAATAATTAATAGAATGCAATAACTAATAATATATAAATAAATCATTAGTTAAATTGAAAAGTAGTACTGACACAAAATGATCATTTAGATGACGTCACACATTCAATTCTATTCATTTTTTATTATAAAATACAAGTGTCGAATTTTAATATCTTGCCCCTATAAACTTCTGTTGTAAGCATATTTGTTTTTCAACATCACAGACATCATCAATACTTTCAGGGTTATATTTAATCCATCATATTTCTTTAAAGAGTCAAGTCCTTACACTGAGACAGTTGGGTTGTGCATTTTTGTGAACGTTATTATAGATTAAAGCCTAATGCTTTCCGTATGACAGGAACGACAAAGCATAATCAAATACTGGCTGGACAATCTCAGAGCTAAACACGGGGAGGCCCTTCACAACATCCACTTCCTGGAAGGGCAGCCAATCAGTGAGTTCTTCTCTTTAGACTTCCTGAGTGCCCTGAGAAGTGTACACTAGTGGCCTGTGTGTATGTATAAGTCACTCAGTATCTTGATGGTCTGTACCTGAAAGTAACTGGACTGGATTTATATGTTACTGGTGACAGATGTAGTAAACGTTTCTAGAAGGAAAAGTTTTACTGAAGTTGTGGATACCTGTTCATGTTGTGTGTGTGTTAGTGAGCCTGAACTGTGTGTGTATGTTCCAGTTCCTGAGCTGAAGGCACGAGGTGTGATCCAGCAAGTCTTCCCGCTTCATGAGCAGAGGATTCTGGGACAGCTGACGAAGTCGTGGGTGCAGGCCGTGTGTGAAAAACAGCCTCTCGGTTAGTAGTTAGTCAAGTGAAAAGTCAACGCTCAAATATACTTTTTTTTTGTTTGTTATTATTTTAGAACTAAAAATAATGTTGCTAACAACCCTGTTGAAATAAACACAGCATAAGCCTGAATGCTGGTCTTTTTGCCAATTTTATCCAAGCTTAACTAAACAATAATTTAACCTGGGTTAATTTAAGAATGTTTTTAAAGCACATTTAAGTTTTATTTAAAAAACAAAACAATATGGTACTGTTGCATTAATGAAAAAATGAGAAAAAAAAACTTTGAATATATAATTTTTACATATAATTTGTAATAAAAATAAAAATATATAAAAATATATATAAAGTAAAAAAAAACATTTCTAAGAAATTATTTGATACTTTTTTTACATGTAAAAAAGTATCAAATCAGTTCTTAGAAATTTCATTTCAAGATTTTTGATTTTTCAAAATGATTTTTCAAAATTTTCAAGATTTTGGCTCTTAATTTTTTACACCACAATTTTTTAAAAACAAAAATATGATGCTAGGATTGGTAATGAATATTTTGATTCATCTGCTGAAAATCAGATAAAAAATAAAATAAAATAAATAAATAAAATATATATAATTTAGATTTTAAAATGTATTGATTTCCGTCATTTGTACTAACAAAAATAGTAACTGTATCTATAAACTATGCTATACATTGTGCAAAAAAGGGTTAAAATATAAAATTCACATTCTAAACGACTAATAACAGCTTACCATTTTTAAAGTATTTCAAATTACTAAATTAAAAATGATAGTAAACAAAAACAATAACACATTAACTGCTACTAGGTAGGTACATACACTTTCATCTGGACAAAGTAATCACATTTATTCTCCAGTGAAGTCCTTTTACTGTTTCTTTTGTCATAAAAATACAATTTCTTGTTAATTTTAAACCTATATTTAATGTCGAATAATTTAGCAAAATCTATATTTTTTATCAAAATTACTGCACTCTTAATCTATAAAATCTATATGTGATTAATCACTAAACAAAAGTGCTGCTGGATATTTTCTTATTGATTTTATTGATTAGTTGCTGCTGCCCTACTTAGATACTTGAATGATTTGTCATTGAGTGTTTGTCTTTCTTGTCTTATTAGATGATATTTGTGATTATTTTGGCGTGAAGATTGCCATGTACTTTGCCTGGCTGGGTTTCTACACCACTTCCATGTTGTATCCAGCCGTTATTGGCTTTGTATTGTGGATGCTCACAGAATCCGATCAGGTACTTGACCACTCAAACACCAGAAAAGTAACTGATCTGTAGAACAATAGAAGTACAATCTACTATGGTTCATGTGATTGATACTTGTGTCGCTGTGCTCTCAGACCAGCAGGGATATCTGTTGTGTGGTGTTTGCTCTCTTTAATGTGGTGTGGGCCACATTGTTCCTGGAGCGCTGGAAACGAAGAGGAGCAGAGCTGGCCTATAAGTGGGGTACACTGGACACCCCAGCTGAGTCACTGGAGGAGCCCAGACCTCAGTTTAGGGTAATGACTCGGTTCAAATTTTAATGCTGTCAATCACACGATGCTCCGATTATTTAAAGGGGTCATATGACGTTATTTTGTCTCTTTGGTGAAATGCAATGTGTTTATGCGGTTTAAGGTTCAAAAAATACATTGTTTTCCATAAACTGTACATTGTTGTTTTTTTCTTCTATGCCCCGCCTTCTAAAAGATGTTGTTTTTAACAAAACTCATCGGCCCGAAAAGCGAGGTGTGCTCTGATTGTGCTCTGATTGGCCAGCTATCCAGTGCGTTGTGATTGGGCGAATACCTCAAGCGTGTGATGGAAATGTTATGCCCTTTAATATACTGTGATGCTGTCTCCTGTCACAACGAGACAAAACCAATAAAACCCATTATAAACAAGGCATTTGTTGCATCCAGTGGGGACATAATTACTGATTATAATGACTTCTACTGTTTTTTTACGTGTTGCATTAGTATCGCGCTGTGGAAACATAAAACCATGTCTGCTTTTGTGATCGTAGAAATGATAAACAACAAGCTCTACTCTACACTGCTCAAAAGTTGCCTCTGAATCATCAGTGCAAATTTTTTTAAATATGAAAACATACTTACAGACTGTGAGTCAGAAAGATGGCATTGTGGGTTGAGGAAATACTCCTCCGTAAAATGCATTGCACACACATCTGAATATTTGGGTTGAACTGTTCTGGAACAGTGTTGTAAATACAACTTAACCATTGATTTCTAGTTGTGTCCTCTTTTAGAAGGCTCTTTTCACAACGATACACACAGCCAGACTACATACTACAGCCAGAATAAAAGTTATGACTTCTTTCTTTGTGTGAACATTTGGGAGGTGTTATGCAAATCTTCCCACATCATGATGTAGACATGTGGGGGTGTGTTTAAACAAAGCGTTTTAGGACGGCATGGACGAGTCTTAACTTTTATATAGAATATCTCTTTTAGTCTTTGCAGCTTCAGGGATCTTATCTATTCACGAACAGCTTGTAACACTCCAAAGAGAAAGGAAATCTAGATATTGACCCCTTTAATCTTATAAATAGCATATTAACTGCACATCAATTTTAGCTGTGAAATAACACCCAAGAGATCATTTAAAGTCATTATTGTGTTCAATGAAAAACACACAGAAAAGCAATTACAAAGTCTGAAAACTAAAAATGTATATAATTTTTTTTATTATTATTAAAAAAAAATAATAATACTCTAAATATGAAACTAAACCCACCAGAAGCTGGAGACAGGTTACTGTCTTAAAGGGGGGGTGAAATGCTCGTTTTCACTCAACATCCTGTTAATCTTGAGTACCTATAGAGTAGTACTGCATCCTTCATAACTCCAAAAAGTCTTTAGTTTTATTATATTCATAAGAGAAAGATAGTCTGTACCGATTTTTCCCGGAAAAACACGACCGGCTGGAGGCGTGCATGTGGGCGGAGCTAAAGAATCACGAGCGCCGTAGAGAGCGTTTGGAAGCTTGTGGACAAAACCACCCAAAACAAACCATGGCTAACAGTCAGATTCAGTGTATATTTATGATCCAGAATCAGATCCAGAGGCTAAAAATTTAACAAGAGCAGCATCAGCAACAACGTCTCTGTGTGGTATGTACTGAAACTGTATATATTTGCTTAGCGGTTTTGGAAAATGACTAAGTTCCACTTTGTCGTCTTTTTTTTTTTTTAAGCTGTACATGTGGAAAGTGCAGTTTGATGACAACATCGCATGTTGTTTACTTGATGTGCTTACGCGCCGATAGCTAAGTTAACAACACAGAGATATTTGAAGCAGTTTTACTCACCGCCTGCGGTTCCAACACACGATCGTGACCCTTTTTCGTTGGGACTGCATTATCCTTAAGAAATAAACGTTGTGCAAATCCGTCGTC
Source organism: Carassius gibelio (assembly GCF_023724105.1). Lineage (NCBI taxonomy): Eukaryota > Metazoa > Chordata > Actinopteri > Cypriniformes > Cyprinidae > Carassius > Carassius gibelio. Next base: position 22,910,344 of record NC_068406.1, read on the forward strand.
AAACTGGGCCTTGTTTGTAAAACAAGCATCTTCGAAATGCATGGAACAAACAAAAACACTTGCACAGCTCCGTTGATGCTCTGTAAAAATAAACTCCATCCACTGGTCCCTTAATGCTGTTTCTCTTTTGGTAATCTGTGCAGGGTTGTCTTGCCCTGGCAACCAAAAACACACTCCTTTTGTGACTTTTCGCGACGCTCTCGCTCTGATCAGTGAAATGTCTGTGCTCAGCCTCGCTATACGGGAGCCGGCAGACGTGCCCTAGGACCCATATAAGGAAATTCCGCTCCATCTAACGTCACACAGAGCCATACTCGAAAAAAACTTTCCGAAACTTGTGACAAACCGGAAGGAGTATTTTTGGAACAGAAATACTCCTTCAAACTTAATTTTTGAAACTTTGTCCATGTTTAGCATGGGAATCCAACTCTTTAACAGTGTAAAAAACTCAGTATGCATGAAATAGCATTTCACCCCCCCCCCCCTTTAATGAGTGAGTTATTCAGAAACAAAGCAAGTGGCTCGTTACTTCTGAAATAGAATGTTTCCCTGCTATATAAAGTAGAATGTGAAAACCGAATGTAACGTGAGTAGTATGTTCGAATTCGTAGTATTATAAAACACACGTTCACAAGAGACTGGCGTTCCAGTGGATGAAACAAACAGATGGGCAAGATGGGGTGCGTTACATGCATGAATCATTTTAATGCATTACTTTTCTCCCAAATGAATTGCACCAAATGAATGTGTTAAATCAGTGGTCATGGGAATGCATCTGAAAGCAGGTGTTTTAAATGAATTCCTCTCTCTCTTGCTCTTCTGGTCAGGGTGTGAAGCGGTGCAGTCCAGTGACGGGCTGTGAGGAGTTTTATTACCCACCGTGGAGGAGGAGGGTGTTCAGATGGCTGGTCAGCTTTCCTGTCTGTATATTATGCCTCTGCTTTGTATTTCTGGCCATGCTCGTCTGCTTTGAGCTTCAGGTGAGCTACACACTCTCTCACACACAAGTAAAGGCAAGAAGGTGGTTAAAAAACAATTAAAGGGATACCATGTTAATAAATAAAAAAGGGAATTGTGACTTTTTATCTTGCATTTGTGACGCAATTATGAGAAGAAATGTAATAGTTTTGAGATATACACTTACAATTGTGATATATAAAGTTTATAGCTAACGTTTATTTGATAACAGAAAAAACAAATAAAGATAATTGCAAGCTTACTGTATAGTTCAGACTTTTCTTCCCACTATTCCCACTTTTTTCTTCCAGTTGAGAGTTTATATAATTCAAAATTGTGAGATTTTAACTCAGAATGGCAAGAAAAAAATTCTGAATTGTAAAATATATATATATATTTTTTTTAACCTTTTTGGCAGAAATGGGCTTCCATACATTTTACCGTAATATATGATAAAAATAAAAGTAATTTAATATAGATTTACATATTACCAGTTCTTATAATGTGAATTGTAATGAAGTGATGTTTGGCAGGAATTTGTGATGGGGATTAAGGAGCTTCCACGTGTAGCAAGGTTTATCCCTAAAATCATGTTGGCCATCACTGTGACGGCGTGTGACGAGGTGTACAGAAAGATTGCCTGCTGGCTAAATGACATGGGTGAGTCACAGGACATATGGGAGTTTATATCTGGTCATTTATCATTTGAAGTGTTCATGAACACTGTATGCAACAAAACAGAATTTTTATGGGGGAGAGTTATGCAACTCAGGAAATTTTGGTTTAAAGTTTGTCAGAAGTAGAAAGTAACAAAGTCTGGATTTTGGGAATACAGCCCTCCAGAAGCCAAACACAGAAGTGAGAATGAGTAAGAAGATAAACACTGGCTGTGAGGTGAATAATAATATTTGAATCTGCTGTTTCTCATAGAAAATTACAGACTCCAGAGTGCCTATGAGAAAAATCTCATCATCAAAATGGTTCTTGTAAGTAATTGAAGTAATGAACCCTTTCATACCACTGTATTGGTTTTTTTTTCTAAAATGTTCTCTTTGTTTCTCAGTTTCAGTTTGTAAATTCTTATCTCAGCCTTTTCTATATTGGATTCTACCTCAAAGACATGGAGCGTCTGAAAGAGGTGAGGGTCTCAGACTGGACCTGCTTTACATTTCTTACTAAAACCACACCACAGAAACATGAATCATCAAAGCGCCATGCATTATATTTAAATCTGTAGTTTTTTTTCTATCAGTCAAGGAATATTTGAATAAAATGCATTAAATGTAATTTGGATATTTAACAGGGGTGAAACGAATCTTGGTAAAAAAAAAAAAAAAAAAAAAAAAAAATTAAATCAGACTCATTATTCGTTCTGTATACTGTGTATATATATATATATATATATATATATATATAAAAATGCACACACATACTGTATATTATGTAAATATTTCCATATATATATATATATATATATTTATATTCATAGAATTGATATTATATATAAATAAAAAAAATATTAAATATATACATGCATGTATATATTTATATATATAAAATAAATGCACTTCTGTACCACAAACAGTTTGTTTTACCAGCAAGCAAGTCGTGGTTAAATTTAAAAGACTTTACTGTATATATTGGGGGGTCAAAACATTTTTTACAGAGTGAAGATGTGTTCCTTTCTTTCTTATTTTGCCTAAATATCATATTTTTTCATTTAGTACTGCCCTTCAAAAGCTGCAGAACATTCTTACGTTTTCCACAAGACAAAAATCTGTTAAATTTACCCTGATCTTCAAATACAAAATGTTTTCACCCCCCAGCTCTTAATGCATGGTTTTTCCTTCTGGAGCATCGGTGAATGTTTGAACCTTCTGTAATAGTTGCATATGAGTCCCTCAACTGTCCTCAGTTTGAAAAGATGGATCTCCAAATCATACAGTCAATGTTGGAAAGGGTTCAAATACAAAAAAATGCTAGAAAACCAAAAAATTTGCAGGGATTTTTCTGAAGAACAGCAGGCAGTTGAACTGTTCAGGACCAAGAAGGGACTCATGAACAACTATCACTAAACAAAAAGAAAAACACAGCTGTGTATCATTCAGGCAACAACACAGTATTAAGAATCAATGTACAAGGTAATTTTTATATATTCGACTATTATTTTTCTTGTGGACTGTGTGTAAACATCTTTTATTTGAAATATCTTATTCAGGTCAGTACTAAATAAACAATAACATGCATCCCTCTTATTTTGGTTAAACATTTTGCATATTCTGAAAAACTTTTAACTTCAACTTTTAATGTATTTGTAGTACACCTAGCATTAAGTAAATGTATTTCAAATACATTTAAGTATTTCTGTATTTCTGAAGAATTTTTTTTTAACATGGCAGTCAGAATGCACGTTAACCGAAGCATGCACAATTGGGATATTCATATCAATGTGCAACTGTTGCTGCAGATGCTGGCCATACTGCTGATCATCCGGCAGTTTGTGCAGAATATGAAGGAGGTCCTACAGCCCTACCTGGCCGAGCGGCACCGATTGGGTGAGCTGACGCTGAGAGCCGTTTGGGAGCTGCTGGTGTCTGCACTGCTCAAGTACGGGCGTCTCGCAGCAGGACGAGCGCAGGTCTCACCCAGCGACCCCACTGTGCTCGGATCAGGCCTGTGTGGGCCACAGATGGGGGACGAGGGTGCTCAAGAGAGACGAGAGCGCAAGTGTCTAAACGGCGGCTGTGGGGTCCCGGATGAGGATGTGGAGGCGGAGCCTGGCGAGAGGCCGAGCGAAGAAGAGAACGAATCAGAGAGCCTCATCGATTGTGGCCTGAAGCTACGGAAAGTCAGCTTCATTGAGAAGGTAGAGCGCAAGTCTGCCAGCTGCGTCAGCCCCGTGGACGACAGCTTCCTGGAGGAGGGAAGCCCCACCATGGTGGAGAGGGGCATGGATCCCTCCTCGGTTTTCGAGATGTGCGACGATGAGGATGAAAACGGGGCTCCGGAGATGAAGGAGCTGACAGCCGAGCCGCTGGAGAGCAGCACTTCAGTCAGGCTCAGGAAGAGGGGACGGAGCTTAGAGAGGGCTGACAGTAAGACCAAGAGAGATTCGTGGATGGATCCTCCTGAAGAGCAAGAAACCAACACGCTAACACAAGCCGAGATGGAGAGCTGCATGCAAACCTACCAGGTTGGAATACACCAAATATATACAGTGCAGACCAAAATGATTAGAACACGAATATTTCCTCCAGCTAAAAAATGGGGTAACACTTTATTTTAGTGTTAAATGTTAAATGTACTTAGTATTGTAATAGAAATACATTATGCATAATTACATGCAAGACAAATCCTATTTCACAAACCTATTTCATATACTATTTCACAATATTACTGTTACTATTAATGCTTTTACTTTACCTTGTTGAACATGAAAATAATGTAAAATATCATTTCTTTCACAATATTTAAAACAGAACACAATGGCTTCCAGTTGAAGTGCTCTATCGCAAATGTCTCTGTAATGTACTTGTTTTCTAGATTAAGGATGTTCTACTACCAGATCCTTCTGACTGACATACTTTCTCTGAACCTCTAAAACTAAATGTCCTTAAACTGCTTTCCAGGACACTTTTCAGGACTACCAGGAGATGTTTGTTCAGTTTGGATATGTGGTGCTCTTTTCATCTGCCTTCCCATTGGCCGCCATGTGTGCCCTCATTAACAATATCATTGAGATCCGGAGCGACGCGTTTAAACTGTGCACCAGCCTCCAGAGACCCTTCGGCCTGAGGGTTTGCAGCATCGGCCAGTGGCAGGTTAGACTACACGGAGTACTCCGAAAATCATGATAATATTCATCTGATGCTGTTCTAAGCGTGTCTTCATACAACGAGGTTGTGTAAAAGTCCTGTATCATTGCACAGACAGTGATGGAAGCCATGGGTCTGATTGCCATCGTAGTGAACTGCTATCTGATTGGTCAGTGTGGGCAGCTACAGAGACTGTTTCCCTGGCTTAGTCCTGAGATGGCCATCATCTCCATCGTCATCCTAGAGGTACTCAAGCACATACACATCAGTGCTATTTTACTACTGTAAAAAAAAAAGATCACTGAGATATTATTAATGTTAAAAAAAAAAATTTTGTTCTGTGTTTTTGCCACTTATAGTATTTATTTAAGACATTTGTTTTGTCAATTTATTTATTTTGGTGAACTGTCCCTTATGCATTAGTTAGCACTAGAACAAATAAACTGAATAAATATACAAATGAAGTTCTTAGCAATGCATATTCCTAATCATTAAGTTTTGATATATTTACAGTAGGAAATGTACAAAATATCTACAAGGAACATGATCTTTACTTAATATCCTAATGATTTTTGGCATAAAAGAAAAATCAATAATTTTGACCCATACAATGTTTTTTTGGCTATTGCTACAAATATACCCCAGCAATTTAAGACTGCTTTTTAGCTCCAGGGTCACATATACAAGTTCCTTCTGAACTGACCTCATCCACTTTGTTGTATTGTTAGGACTTGTTGTTTTCGGTTTCTTGTCTAACACATGAACTTGACTTTTACTGTGTCTCTTTCCTCTCATGAGCAGCACTTTGCAGTACTACTGAAGTATATCATTCATGTGGCAATACCAGACATCCCCAGCTGGGTCGGAGAGGAAATGGCCAAGCTGGAGTTTCAGCGCAAAGAGGCGTTTAAGGTAATACCCCATCCACCGCTGACCGAAACCATATTTAGGAAACTGAATATTATAAATGCTGGGGTATAGGCTGTTTTAACTTGAACCAGTCTGTACTCACCCTGCATAAAAACACAGTAAACACCTAAAAAATGCATAATAATATCCTGACAACTCTGAACTCTTAAGTATTAGAGATCTTTTCAAATCAGCCAATTATTGTTTTAATAAAATAAAATAAAAAACAGCATCTGAATTGGCCATAAAACATCCTGATGCATCACTAAATAAACTACAACATAAAAGTCCTCAAATTGGAAGTACAATCTGGGCAGTCTTCTTCTATCAAATCTTCTAGACGTAGATCTAGATCTAGATCAGGGATCTTGGCTTAAAAAGATTGGTGATCATCGCTGGTTTAAAAAAAAATAAAACTCTATATTCAAAATCGTTTTTCGTATCGTTTTCTTTAACAACAACAAAAAAATAGACCTCTACTAGTTTTCTCACTTGTGTTTATAGCCAGAATTTAACATGCCTTATCCCCACGGAAAATAAACAAAAACAAAAACTGTTAACCAAAATGAATAATCATTATAACATAATCAAAATCAACAGCAATGATTTTGCATAATTTTGCATAAAGAGAGAAAATTAACTCAAATGCCTTGTAAGATGCAGCTTCTGTTTCACCTCTGCAGTATAATGTTGATGTTTTGACATTTTGATTGGTAACAGTATATAGCGTTATTAATTAAAGTGACTGGTTAAGTGTATGCATTTAAAAAAAAAAAAACATATACATTTAATAAGGTGCATAATAGTGTATAATAGGCATAGACTTCATAGTTCAATCATACAGTATTGTATTTTAAATGTATCAGGGTTTTTTTCAAATGCTTAAATTTACCCAGTAACTTCAATCAATCATAAAACTATATTATAGACTATATTTTTAAAACTATATTTTTTGCACTTAATAAGGTAAATGTAAAAACGCCCTTAAAATTATTTTTTTTTAAATGCTCCTGGAAATAATTCCAGGGGGGAAATATTTCCCCTTACTGGAACATATAATTTCTGCATATAGACTGGTTAACTGTAAGCACTTTTTAAAAATCATTAGCATTCAGGCCTCAGCTGGATTCATTGCTGTTGTACATGTGTTTTCAGAAGCACGAGCGTCAGGCACAGCAGCATTTCCAGGAGCAGCAAAGGAGGAAGCGTGAGGAAGAGGAGCGCCAGCGGCAGGCGGAGTATCAAGCCCGGCGTGATCGAGACGATGGCCGCTCGGACTCTTCAGGTGGCGACCACCACCATGACAAGAGCCACAGTGGCAAATCCAGACCTGGGGGTGGGGGAGGCGCTTCTGGGGGGGAGAAACCCAAACGTCCCAGCTCGCTTCTTGGAAACAACAATGTCATGAAACTGAAGCAGATCATCCCTCTACAGAACAAGTTTTCTTCCGGCACAGCCCGTTCCCCACAGTCGCCTACGGGTAATGAACCAAAGTTACCAGGTTTCCTTAGTTTTAAGTTCCTAAAGTCTCCTGAGAACAAGAAGGAGGCGGCGACGGCTTCCGCTAGTGCGGCGCCAGCTCCTCCAGTCCAGGAGAGAGCGGAAAGGTCCCAATCACCCAACAAATCCTTCAATCCTGGGAAACTCTTTAACTTTGGGAAATCAGAGGGAGGGGCATGTGTAAATGGGGCACAACTTTCAAAACCAGGGGATGGTGGACAGGTGCAGGACAAGCCTCCAACAAAGTCCGACCTCAACGGGGTCCCAGATGAAATCCCATCCCCTTGTGGAGAGACTGGGGAGAATGCATCCTCATCCGATTCTGATCCATCAGGCCCTAAGATGTAACACGAAAACAAAAGTAAAAAAAAAAACAGTGTGAGAAAATGCTTAGTAACACTGAGGGCGGGAGAGTGGGAATGGTTTTTGAGGCTGTGCAAGACCAGGAAGCTGTTAAGTTAAAGTCATAATGGGGAATTCACTAAAAGCCCAGGTGTACTTAATTTTCCGTGTTCTGCTACATCTAGCGCACAATTGTGCGTGCAACTGTGCTCTGTAGACACTGAACATAGTGGTGTGTGCTCCACCTAGTGGACTTTTATTTGTGAGCGCTGAAATCACACATGCACTGTTGTATGTGCACAAGTACAAAAATTGTGCATGCAAGTAGGATGGCGTACATGGCAAATAACGAAAATTGTCATGTGGACTGTTGGCAAGCCAGAGCGGAACACAGATTAGGGAAGTTTACTTTTAGCTTTCGAATACATTGGGTTGACAGATGAGCATTGTGTATTTGCACGTGTTGCGTTCTTTGTTTTAGCACCCGTTTCAGGTAATGGTCACCATTAGAGGTCAACCGATAGTGGATTTTACCGATAACCGATAACACATTAATCGACCGATAGTTTTTAAAATGGATACCGCATGAAAACAAACAATACTACAAATAAAATAATGCTGAGATTTATAACAAAAAAATAGTAATGAATCATTAATATGTACTGTAATTTTTAAATTATATGTAAAACAATGATTTGGGTCAAATATAATGTAATGTAATTGGAAAACCCCCTTTATATTGATAATAAAAAAATCACTGAATTTGGATCGTTTCTGATTTGTTCATATGTTTCTGCCAGCTGCATGAACATATCAGTTTGATTTCTCACATCACTAGTTTTAAATATGCAACTTTGCTGGCTAACAAATGCATAAAAGTGACCAGCTGGACATGAGTAATGCAAATAGATGGTAACAGCTGTGACTTTAAACATTTGGGTCAAAGTTTGTCACATTGTTTTACCCCTTGAGGCACTATTAGCATCCTCTCAGCCTTGGTTGTTCTTTCTCTACTATTGTGGCATATAAACAAACCATTAATTGCTTTATAATGATATTAAACATATACTGTAGTTTGGTGTATACATAGTGTTTAGTTTTTCTGTTTTAAATCGTCATCTAAAGTGTCCCGCTCTGTGCAGCGTTCAGTCTCACATGTTAAAACAGAAAGCACATGGCTCGCCTCTAGAGGCAGCTCTCCTTCTGTATAATGACAGTGAATCTTTTCAGCCACTCCCGCAAACAGACCCAACTTGGAAAATCTATCGGCATGGATTTACGCCGATAACTGATAAATTCCACCTACTGACTATCGGTGCCGATTAATCTCCAAAAGCACTTCAGTTGGCCTCTCGTCGCCACAAATTTAATGCTGACTGTACTTGCGCCTTATTTCCAGACAATAGCTGACAGACAGCTAGCGGTAAAATGTTAACAGACTTTGCCAAATTGGCGCATTTTATAATGCGCTTCATTTGCATAGAAAGTAAGCTGACAACAACGATGACTTCGTAATTTAAGTACGCATGGCGTAGTGCAGTATCGGCGCATAATATACAACTTGGTTAAGTTGGATTGCAGCTGGTAAATGACGCATGTTTTCGTGCAGAAACGCTACATGCTACAGTGGTGCAACTCTTTAGTGAATTTGCCCCATAATGGTTAATGCTTTGCTATATTTCAGAAATAAAAAAAAAACCTTTGCAGAAAAGACCCCCCTCCACACATACGCACACTTATTCACACACACATTGCCTTTTCTGCAACCCAAAAAGGAATGCATGAGCTGCGTTTCTGATGGTTTTTAAAGTGCAGTGTTTAATTACTAGTCTGATAATTGTAACATATTTTATTGGGTTGCCGGTAGAAAAAACATGGAAGATCAGTTACCGCACATTTTATACCTGTCTCACAGTATGACCTCCAAAATACCATAACAACTATAATCTCACAGGCAGCAGCAGTTCCAACTATGGGTGATGAAAACTTTTGTATGTGTTTAAAACTTGGTTTAGTAGAGCAATAGCAAACAAGCAAAAATTACTGATGGTTTAGTACATCCATACTGAATAACAGACCCTGGATGCCAGTGTTCATGTTAATTAATAAGTCAGAATCAATAATGAAAACTGCAATTAAACAAATGCAAATGTACGGAGCCCTGCACATGACATGCAAGAAAAAGTAAATGAATTGTGTGCACGATTTACTAATTCGTTCCCTCAATGTACTAAAACGTGCAAACGATTGCTATTGCATTCCCTCGATTTAATATTGCATTCCCTCGATTTGCTAAATCGTGCGCACAATTTATAAATTGAGTGAACAAAATAGTAATCGTGTGCACGTTTTAGTACATTGAGGGAACGACTTAGTTAATCATGCACACGATTTAGCCTAATATTTTTTCCTGCATGTTGTGTGCGGGGTGTATGGGTGTATTGATGTTGATTATTTATTTGTCTGAAATTAATTTATCCATTTCACACTTTTTTGAAGTGCTGTCATGAAAATTGCTGCAATCTCCTGAATTTGAAGGTCATCTTCACTTTGCATTGCCACAAGGATCCTTATCATTACAGTTCTGTTTAGAACCTTCAAGCTGATATGCTACCAATAGTCCAGACTTTAACGCTTCTTAATTACATCACATCAGATTGGAAACTACCCTAAACTGTAAGCAAGATTTCATACACCTCCAATCAAATGTTTGGATGCACTGAAAAACCTTTTGGTTACTGCTTAAAAGACAAATTTTACGAAACTTTGAAAGAGCTTCAATATAGTTTAACATACTTGGTCGCAGAAATCAAACACATTATTATGTATATTAATTTTACATATAGAAATAAATTTGCATAATTCCATTTTGTATTATTTCATCATTTTGATGTCTTTCCTATTTTCTACAAATTTGGAAATGTGTTTCCAAACTGTTGGCTGTAGTGATTAGATAATAATGATTAGATAATTAAATATTAATGAACCCTCCTGAAAGCCAATGTAAGCAGCCTCATTACATATGAAATTAGTATTTTACTTGTTGCCAATTTTAGTTTATTCATGCCTACCTGTTTTTGTAATTTATTGTTATTTTTTATTGAAGAAAAAGTAGTATTTGTCTGCTCTTTACACATTATGTAAGTGTAGGTTTGGAAATGTGAAGGAATATGTAAATGTTTCTCAAACAAACCGTCTCTGTCTGTATAGAGGCAGTTTGAATGTGTGTTTTTCAAACAACTTCTTTGAATGACTAAGTTTGTCCTGAGCAACTAAGGGAGGGTTTTATCTTAACACAATGTGCTCAGATATTGCTGTCAATCAAAACTAATTACAGAAGTCACAATATCACACTCTTTAAAGGGATTCTATGAAGCAGTTGAATCTCTGTAAAGCTATTTATATTCCAGCGTGAGGTCATGAAGAAACAAGAGGTGCCTCAAGTCATGGAATATATAACATTTTGACTTTTAAGTTTATAGAAAACAAAACAAACTATGCATTCAGTTCTTTATTTGGTTGACAAGATTTGCTGAACAGATGTTGCAATAATATCTTTGGCCTGAATGGAAATTTTAAACTGTTTTATGTTCTAAATTTGTCTAATACACGTTTACCAAGCCGTTAATTATGGTTAAGAGATCAGTTTTCAATTCATTTCATTGAAAAATTCATCCATTGCTACAATAACCAGCAACAATATACTTCCTTTTGGCATGTTTCCACCAGAAATTAATTTAACGTCACAAAATTTTAAATTGCATTATTATATCCAATATCCAAAATCCAAAAATTTTATTTGATTATAAAATAATTTCCGTTTGGAGAAATGGCTGGATGCATTACATTTTCAGTGTTAAAAAGAGTAAACATGTTGGTCACTGCTTTTATATAATGAGTTATCTGTCACATAAAATAGATTTTGTCTTTTATTTTGTGTGATATTCCCTTGATGGAGTCTCTGACTGATGGCCTGTAAGAATGTCTGTGATTATAAATGGGCAGAAAAAGTCAAAAGCTGGTGAAGAATTGAAAGTGTTTGTTAGTAAGAGGCATTTTTTGGTTGGTTGGTTGCTTTATTTTTGAACTGAACTCTGCAATATGATAGATCATAGTCATTTCTGTATCATTCATCCATGTCATAGTCAGACCATCAGCTCTGGCCTAATAAATTCAAGTTTCTGTTATTGTTGTTTAATTGAATGATTTGAGTAGTTAAGCACTACAAGGCTGCATAGGCTTGTTGTCTAAGAACTGCTTTACATTGGGTCTAACTGTGAAATCTGAACTGATTGTGATGAGGAGCCACAGAATTTCTGAAGGCAACCTCACAAACCTATCATGAGCTCTTCCAATGTTCCACTGTAAAACTTTTCTTTATTAAAGAAACAATATTAGGGAGTGGGATTATTTATTTCTTTTATTTTGTCATATTTTTGTAAGAACTGAAATGGGGATAATAAACAGATTTAAATTTATTGTTTTTCTGAGTTGTCTTTCGGTTTCTCTTTCGGTTAGAAAGTAATTTATTCTAATATAGAACCTTAATATTATCAACACACTCATCATTCATGGCTATTTAACGTTTTGGCAAATTGGTGGTAAATTCATATGAATTTACTTTGAGAATAGGAATTAAGTTAACAAAAAATTTAATAAAAAATAAAATTATATATGTGTGTGTGTGTGTGCGTGCGCATGTGTGTGTGTCTGCGTGTGTACTGGAAAAACTCAACAACAACAAAAAAAAAAAAAATATATATATATATATATATATAAATAAAAACCTATATTAAAATATTTATATTAACTATAATAGTAAATCTGAAACAAAAATATATAAGATGTTTTTGTTATGTTACAGGTCAGTTTGACCCATTGAATTGTTGGAAAAACTTGTTCATAATGTTTTTCTTAAAAATGTTGAAAACTTTTTCATTTAGGAGCATGCAAAAGTGATGACACTTTTTCCTTAAAAAGTAACTAATTACGTTACTTAGTTACTTTTTATGAAAAGTAATGCGTTACATTACTTTTGTGTTACTTTTTAAATATGAGCAGGGCTTGATTGTTTTCATATAAAAAAAAAAAAATATATATATATATATATATATATATATATATATATATATATATATATATGAGAAGTTCTGTTTATAGCAAATGTAAAAGCCCTTTCACATCAAAAAGTGTAATGAATAAACCTCAGGCTGAAGGAAAAGTAAACTGATGTCTGTACAGTAGAACACAAGAGAAGAAGATTCAACACGCCTTCAAAAAAAACAAAAAAAACAATGAAGCACAATTGTTAGTTTATCTAAAGTCATTTTTGATTATTAGTATGGTTGAACTGGATCATCAAAGGTCAGCAGCAAAGACATTAGTTAATAAAATGAGATTAGATACATTTGTGTTATTTAACATATTTAATTATTGCAGGTTTACGTCACATTATGAGTTTGCATTTCACTGTTTTAATTCATTTCGATGAATACTAAATCTGTTTTTTGTTGTTGTTGTTGATGTTGTTGTTTTTTGGTGAGTGGGATGAATTAATGCACATTCACATTTAGTGTAGAACTACATCATGTTCACACAGAACACAACGCCTCTGTAGTTCAGATTAATCCCAGTATGGGGACAGGAGAGTTTCAGTTAATAAATGGGAAAACAAAGTAACTAGCGTTATTTTACTGAAAAGGTAACTCAGACATTTTCTTGTTAATTAAACAGTAATGCGTTACTTTACTAGTTACCTGAAAAAAGTAATCTGATTACGTTACTCACGTTACTTGTAATGCGTTACCCTCAACACTGTATATTTGTGTTTGTGTGTGTTCTACTTTGTTCAGTTCAGTTGAAGTGATTATGTTGTGTTTTTGTCGTTTTATTAAATTTTTAAATGTCTAATTAGTTTCATTTCATTTGTAATTTTAAGCTAAATTAAAATGAGAAATGTTGACATGTCAATCCGAAATTGATTTTATTTTATTTTTAAAAATCCATTTTATTTCACGTAATGAAAACGTATTTTACGGGTTTAGTTTTAGTTTCAGATTACTGTAATAACCATGTTTGGCTTGAACAGCTGTGTATAATGCCAGGTTCAGTGTATTTTGAAGGACTTTACGGTTACTATGGTAAAGACTTTGTAAATACGCACCACGCATGACAGAAAATTACAGCGCGCGCGCACACGCACAGAGAGAGACGCTTGTCAGTCGGTAGCCCGAGTTTAACGTTAGCTGCTGTATATTTGTGTTCACACGTTTTTCTGTGTTTTAGTGTCGTATTCAGTAGTTCGAGTGAGTGAGTGAAACCGGCTTCAACTTTCTGATTTCTGTCAGTGTTGAGGCCTGTGTGAGCACAAACACACGCCTACACGACTGAACTGACTTCACCATGGACAAAGTAAGTTCCTGCACTTAAAACTTCATCTTATTTTAACGTCAGAGCTGAATATCGTCTAAAATATCGAAGCCTGAACTGTATCGATGAGATTTGAGCCGCTTTCAGTTGACAAACTGCTTTGGTGATCGAGTTAGCATGCTAGCAGGCCGCTTCAGACTGTCTTAGATACACTTATATTACCGCAACAGCCTGAAATAAACACGTTAGCATGTTTGAATACGGTTATAAAACGTTTTTCGTTGTTACCAGGAGATTTGATGGTTGAGTGGTCTTTAAACCTCACACATGTCAGGTTTGAATGCTAATGTGTTAGCGCGTGTTAGCATACTGCGAAGCGCGAGCGAGACTTGCTGAAGCTTTCGTTCAGCGGTCACGACATGGATGTTTATTTCACTAGTGTTATTATGATTAAATACGATTTGAAAACTTTAATAAAGATCAAGCTGTACAAGTCCTACACACATCTTAAGTGGACTAGACTGGCAACGCCCAAAGGTTGACATGCAGCGTTTGAGTTTACTCTCAGCATACTTACAAATCAGATGCATTTCTTGAGATTTATTATTTAGATGTGCATTGATGATTTGTGTATTTTAATATTAGTTTACAACTCCTCTCCTGTCATTGATTGCTAGCTAAATGCGCCATGCTTTCCTGGCTGACTGCTTTAAATCTGTCAGATTTTGATTTTCTGGTCCCTTATGAGCAATTTTTCTGCTATGGTGTGTGATGATGCCTGTATGTAAATGCAGTATCTCTAGAGGTTAAAAGGAGGCTACAGTATTTTTTGTAAAAGACTATTTATGTTCACTGAATCATGTCTTTATTAAATTCAAGAATAAGAGAACAATGTGTATTTTCCCTGTAGATGAAGACCTGTCTGTTTTGGGCAAGCGTTTGATTTTAACCTCTTTTTTTTTTTTTTTTTTAAAGGCAGATTTCCTGAAAGGTCTACCTGTGTATAACAAGACGAACTTCAGCAGATTTCACGCTGACTCTGTATGTAAAGCATCGGTAAGGTTTGCTTTTTTACGGTGCTCTTTGTGAGCCATTAACATCATCTTTCTGAATATTCAGTGAGCATTTTCACTCCATGGCTGTGAATTATAGTGTCATGTTTTGTTGAAATCATTAACGGTCCATTTTTCTCTTGTCTTTCAGAACAGAAGGCCATCAGTATATCTGCCTACACGAGAGTATCCCTCTGAACAGAGTGAGTGCTTGTTGTACAAATGTAGAGCTGTATTACATAATTAAAAATAAATTTGTTGATCACACAGAATGCTAAGTTTTAGAGGTTTTCTCTCTCTTCACAGTCATCGTCACAGAGAAGACAAACATCCTTCTGCGTTATCTTCATCAACAGTGGGACAAAAAGGCAAGTGTTGGTCAAGCTCTCATTTGACAGAGCAACCACGTTAATAGATAAATCGACTCGTATCAAAAAACAAAATAAAGGAATAGAAATGCATAATAAAAAGAATGCATAACTGTATTCTAGGTGAACAGCCTCTTGTTCTACTCAGCTACTTGTAGAGGTTGGCTTTCCTGCTGGAAGAAACACAAATTAGTGCAATCTGGGACTAGATTGGAATGGCTGAGTGTGCAGGAAGTGGAAAAAAATAAATGACTTTTGGGACTCCTGCAAAGTAGAAATATCTAAAAAAATATATCAGTTATTCAAATTTGTTTTAAGGTACAGAACCATACTGAAACGGAAAAACCAGCGTAGATGACAAAATGTAAACATAGCGAGCGGGAAGAAATAACTAATTCTTAGCAGAAATCGTTCCTGCATAAACTACTAGCTATTGGAAAGATCATATACTCTATGTCTTGCAGAATGCAGCTAAAAAGCGAGAGCAGGAGCAAGCGGAAGGGGAAGGCGGCAGCCCAGCGCCTCCTCGCAAAATCGCCCGGACAGACAGCCAGGAGATGAACGAGGACTCCTAGAGGAACCCACCATCCAGCAGCACAAGAACGGACACAACAAGCCCAAACACCCGCACACCACACAGGAATCTCATCTCAGAAAGAAAGAAATGGAAGAACACTTCTCTTACAGTGTCCTTTTTTTTTATTTTATTTTACTGAGTGCTTCCTGATGCAGTCAGTGCCCTGTTCTGAACGTGTGTGTGTGTGGCGCGACGGGTTTCCACTGCCAGCTTTGACGATTCTGCTGAGCTCTGAACTTCGAGGGGGGGCGGGTACGGCGAAATTCAACAAGCACATAGGAATGAATGTCTGCTATGAAGATGTTTATGAAAATCGATTTGTTAGGACACTATTAATGCAGAGTAAAAGTTGAAAAACACCCTAGTAATCTCAGCTGTGAATTATCACACTTTCATGATGTACTCCGAAGACAGGCAGCACTCTTCAGCATTCAAAAAATTAAATCTTGGAAATTTACAGACATGTTTGGAAGATTTAGATGTAGTCTTGATAGAGCTACAGTCTTCCTAGCAGGTGCATACTTGTGCATGAATGCACTGTTGGGACTGTTTATCTGTTGTCACAGGTTGAGGATGATGTACTGGTGATGTAAAGAAATACAAATGTCATTCTCTTCCACTTCCCCTTTTGTCATGTAGGTTTGTAGTGCTGTGTTCGTTCCAGAATCATAAACGGATAACTTGCCTTCAGATGCCTGACTCCATCTATGATTGATCCTGAGCGCTGATTCACTTGCAGTCTGTTTGCCTTCTAAATATGATGGTGGGGTTTCCCCAGTTGGAATTTAATAGTGTCTCCCTTTTGTTTGGAGTTTTAGTTTAAGTTTGGAGTTCTGCGAATAAAGGTGCAGCGATGCAGCAGTTCCTCTCTTAACCTGCAGAGGACGTCGGTGAGCTGTGGTACAACAAACAGGAAGAGCTTTACACAGGAGGCTTACATTTCTCAGCCAGTGTGCTTTGAGTCCACAACATAGACTGTGGCTGCAGACATGATGTGAGGTTAAGTCAGCTGTTAAAACCCATTTCTGGCAAAGTGTGTTGTTTTTTTCTTGTTGAAAAGATTGAAATGTGTTGAAGCTATCGAGGTTGTTAATAAAACAATGCATGCAAAATGTTTTGGGTAAAGAAAGCTTTTAAAACCTCTTGAGGGGGAAGTGTGTAGAGAGCAGCCCATCTCGATTCTAAATCTGTCTGAAAGAGTTAGTTACTTTCCACAATTACTCCTGCATTTGTAAATAGTTGTTCTTATGAAGCCTTCCCAATTTCTGTTTGAAGTCAGTTTTTTTTTTTTTTTTTTTGAGTCAATAAAAATGCTATTAAAATGTTTTGTGTTGAGCCATATTGAATGCAGATTTTAAGGTATTTCTTAAACAAAAGCTAAGGCAATAGATGGTGGGTGTGCTAGCCAGTGCATGTTTTCAGTGAGGCTGTAACAGCATATGCTCAACAGGTGTAATCCGCTTTAATCTGGTTTCTTACTGTGGCCATGTAGATTTGGAAGATTGGGAGTGAATGAAAGCGAATAACAGTGTTGCTCTTTTAATTATTATTATTATTATAGGTTTAAATCTTTAAATTATCTGTAAAGTAATTTAATTACGTGGAAAGATATTCTATTTGGATTTAATTATTGGATTGAGGGTTGTAGATTACCAACCCACAGTTTCATTACACTGGGAAGAGAAGATACTGGAGTAAACAACCCAGCTATTTCATGTATCGGGAACATCGATAATCAGGTAAGCTTGGTATTGCACTGTACAGTATGAGAAGGAATGTGTTTGTCATCAAAACTGGAGGCAATTTATAAGGCCAAAGCCTTAAGTAAAGAAAAGGCTGTTCCGAGATTTGATACAACTAATTACAATCCTCTGAAAAATATTCACTTAATTATTTACATGTGATTTTTCTCTTGGCAGCTACGGTTAACAAAAAAAACTTCCATAATCTATTTTGATGCATAAGTATAGAATGTTACAAAGTAAACACCATGTTAATTTTGAATACAACAGTGAGCATTTGATTAGTTGCATCATAAAACCAGTGTTATTGTGACCTCTTACAATTAAAATCTAACCCCGTTATGAAGACCATATATATATAGTTTTTAAACCTTATTTTATTGCAAACTATTATTTCATAATCCTTGTAGGGAAATGTGAGGCACAATTAGTTTGCAATACGTGTTAAGATATATTAATAACTGCTATTTATTGTATTGATGTTAGTATATTGTCCGATAATGATTTTAACAAGATAAATGTTGGAGTTTTGCGTTTTTGGAAGGGAAACCTATATTTTGCACCCTGAAATAGAATATAATTCATGAAATGCTAGAAGGTGCCATAATTCTATGGTCCTATGAGAATGGCTAATATGCCTGACTGCAATGCACTATATTTGGTTGCACTATATAGGCTATACTTCTAACATCAAAAGACCTTAGATTAAACATCACCATACTGAACTATATATATAAATATATACTGGTCCTAGATCACGCAATTCTGTGTAGTTTTTGTAGACGTTTCGTTTACTAGTTAAACAATACTACAATCCATTGAACGCACTGTATTTCTATTGCTCACTGTCTCGTTTTTATTCATGTCAAAAGTTAAATATGGCGCTACTCTGACGTAAGTCTACATTGGCGGCAAATTCATGCTCTGGCACGCTTTTTGACAAGAGGTAGCTTGCACTTAACACGTGGATAATTGATATGCCAAACTCATGTGAGCCTATGTACTAAAGCACTGAATATTTGAGAACCCAAATGTGCTTCTTATTTCCACAGGTGTTCACTATGCTCACCAGCTTTGTGGATGGAATATTCTGTTGCTTTACAGGGAAGTCTACTAACGTTGTGGTCCCTATTGAGTCTTCCGAGCCCACCGATGGTTTTGAATTTGTTGAAGTAAAGCCAGGAAGGGTTCTGAGAGTTCGGCATATTATCCCAGACAGACCAGTGGTTGAGGAGCCAGGGACTGGGGAAGGGGGTACGGTCAGCTGCAAGCGCAAAATCTCAGTGTACCGAAATGGACAGCTTCTGATCGAGAACATCAATGAAGCCACCCCTCCAGAGTTGGTCCGCTATCAGAATGGAGACAGCACTGTGGATACAGATGTTTCCAATTGTGAGGCTCCCCCAGCAGCCCAGGCTTCTGAACCCACACCGGGGTCGGCGACCGCAGGACAGGCTACGGATATCATACCTGCACCTCAGCAGAATCTGCAACCAGTGCAGCGTAGACGGCGCAAACCCAAACGCTCCATTGTGATTGACTGCGAGCGGAAGATCACATGCTGCAAAGGTGCTCACCCTGATGTGGTCTTGTTTTTCATTCATGGAGTCGGGGGGTCATTGGATATCTGGGGAAGCCAACTGGACTACTTCTCCCAACTTGGTTACGAGGTCATTGCCCCAGACTTGGCTGGACATGGTGCAAGTTCAGCTCCTCAGATCCCCGCTGCCTATACCTTTTACGCTTTGGCTGAGGACGTTAGGATCATCTTCAAGCGATATGCAAAGAAGCGTAATATTTTAGTAGGACACTCTTATGGGTAAGGAAATGTATGCCTGATAAATGCAGATGCATTGCTTTACTTCTTTTAGCATTTTATTTTTTGTCTTGCAGTGTTTCGTTTTGTACCTTCTTGGCTCATGAGTATCCGGAACAAGTTCATAAAGTTGTGATGATTAACGGTGGAGGTCCTACAGCACTCGAGCCCAGTCTCTGCTCTGTTTTCAACTTGCCCACGTGTGTCCTTAATTTCCTGTCCCCGTGCCTCACCTGGAGCTTTCTCATGTAAGAATAATGGTCCAAAGGACACATTTGTCATTGCCTTGCCCTTTGCCAGCTTGAACAGGAGTGTCTATGTTTGGCAACTACCTTGTTCATTTAATTTAATAGTTTTAACAAAATCCTGGAATAGGCCTATACTACACAGATTTTTGTCCCGATTAATAGTCCTGTAAAATGTCCTGTAAAGGTGTTTGATAAGGCTTGTGGCTAAACACAGTGGGGCAGGTGGGGCCTCAGGAACAGATTTTCTATTAAATGTGTCAACTCAAACCTGTAGACTGGCTCTTGAGTTTCGCAATTAGCAAGCTGTAAATTGGGGTAAAAATCTGAGTATAGTGTATTCCAGCCTTTTAGTTGCAGTTACTGAAACTTATATCCCACATTTCTCCTTGCCTTGTTCTTTGCCAGCTTGATCATGATGAGTATCTGTCTGCCAATAACAGTAGTTCTTAACTAATAAAAGATGCCTTTTTTGTCTTCAAGGGCTGGATTTGCCCATCAGGGAACGAGAGAAAAGAAACTACTAAAAGAGAACAATGCCTTCAACGTGTCTTCCTTCGTTCTACGGTCCATGATGAGTGGACAGTACTGGCCGGAGGGAGACGAGGTTTACCATGCTGAAATCACAGTGCCTGTTCTGCTGGTTCACGGCATGTACGACAAGTTTGTACCAGTACAAGAGGACCAACGTATGGCAGAGGTACAGTCATTTTACATTCCAAGCTTAGAATCTTGTCCATTTAGTTCTTAATGTGGCTCTTTCCTCCTGGGGTTTCTCTGAACGTTTCAGCAGCACCACAAATTTTGGCGCACAATTATATTTACTGTGTTGCTTTCTTGTTAGATCCTATTGCTGGGGTTCCTGAAGATCATAGACGATGGAAGTCACATGGTCATGATGGAGTGCCCTGACGTAGTTAATACTCTCTTACATGAATTCTTCCTATGGCAGCCAGCAACCGCCTCAAAACCCAAGCAGGAATCAGCCCCCACAAAGACCACTACTACCAAACCTCCAGAGGACACAAGACCAAAAACCGCCCCAAAGTTACCCTCCGAATTTCAACCAGACTTGACAAGACCAACAACTGCACCCAAAAGCATTCATACTGGGACAGAGGCTTACAGTGGACATCAGATCTAAGGTTGTGAAATAGCTGGTCTACCAATTAACAAGTGATGGTATACATTTAAAGTGTTCAATTTGCTCTGCTCTTCCATGTGAACCAAATGTAATGGAAATGTTTGAATGTAGGATGTCATTGTATATTTACAAGTTGGTGTATGACTGCAGGAAACACATTAAAGGAACAGCTCAGATGGATGTTTGTCCCAGAGCAGAATGGGTTTTACTTCCTTTCGAGTTATAAGATTACCCCTTGATGTTTTTTTAATATAAATACCAAAACGCAAGCCCATTCAACTAAATTATTTGTATTCTCTGGGATATGTAAATGGGATAAGACGTGCAATGATATTGTCATCCCAAGTGTGATAAGCTTGAAATGAAATATTCAAAATTCTGTAATTTAAGACTTACTGGAAGCATTTACTGTAAATAGATGATCTATTGTATGTATTTATTTCAGGCTGTTACTAGCCTTTATTTTATTTGACCGATATCAAATGTCCATTTCTGAGTTATTCAGTGGCAGTAAACAAAAGAATATAGTTCTGGCCATGTAAAAGCATTTTTTTAAACATTAGTTTAGTCTTTTACTGTTTAAAGTATTCTAGCCCTGTCTTTGAAATAGTTTAAAAGGTGGTCGAAAATAAAAAGCTTGATCTTCTTCTGCCTCACATTCTTAAATATTACCCACTAACCAGTTCATATACTTTTAATATGAAGCACAAATACTGACATTGATAGGCTATTGACAGGTTTTATGGTCCATTTAGGTACCTTTTAAGAACCAAGTGGTGAAAAAAAATGACAAACATAATCTGGAAACATTTTTTGCATTAATAAGACTTTTCAACTGATATCCATTACTTCCCAATGCATCACTATAAATATATAGAAGTTCATCAATTTTCTCAGACTTGAGGATGTGTAGATATTTCGGTTGGAAAAAATATATATATTTTTTGTTATGCATGTAATATTTAATATGACTATGTATACAAGACTTTAAGGTCTTTTATACATATTTTGTAAAACGGTGGGAAGTCGTGGCCTAATGGTTAGAGAGTCAGACTCCCAATCGAAAGGTTGAGGGTTCGAGTCCAGGAATTGTGGGTGGGGGGAGTGCATGTACAGTTCTCTCTCCACCTTCAATACCACAACTTAGGTGCCCTTGAGCAAGGCATCGCGCCGCAGCATAAATGGCTGCCCACTGCTCTGTGTGTGTGCACTTCGGATGGGTTAAATGCAGAGCACAAATTCTGAGTGTGGGTCACCATTTAAAACATCAGGTGCATGAAATAGAAATTTAATTAGCATCATAAAATAAGAAGTTCAATCATTATTATAAAAAAGTAAACATTTAAGACTCATTTTCAAATATTGTAAAACTTGAAGACAAAAATTTTTTTTTTTGTCAAGCAAGACGAGCTTTTATATAAAGAGAGACAAAGTCAGAGGCTGTTTTGGAGGCTTTTATTTACACGCTCTGCTTTCTACTTCAGAGGAATAAAGCGGGAAGAATGAGTGGCTCCAATACCTGGACGACCGTGTTTAACAGGCTTGTATGTGATGGAGAACTCTCCAAGGTAATGACCAATCATCTCAGGCTGAAAAGAGAAAATTACATCAAAAATCACTGCATATTCATACTTTAATAAAAACACATCAGCCATATTTAAAAGGCTTAGTGGGACACAGAGTCCTTGGCCTTGCAGCAAAGCCACAAAAAGCAGCACTGACACATAAGCATTTTAACCGCAAGCCTCATCGCTCTACCTTGATTTCAACCTGGTTGAAGGTCTTGCCGTTGTACACGCCGACCATGGATCCAACCATCTCCGGCAGGATGACCATGTCTCTCAGGTGAGTCTTCACCACCTCTGGTTTCTCCATAGGAGGTGCCTCCTTCTTGGCCTTGCGGAGACGCTTGAGGAGAGACTGCTGCTTCCTCCTGAGGCCGCGGTTCAGTCTCCTCCTCTGTCTGGCGCAGTAGAGCTGCATCAGCTGCTCACTGAGGAACACACACATACACAGGCTTAATCAACATTTCTACACAAGAAGCATCAGATCACTCGACAAAACCTTCATTCACAAGGTCACCTTAAGCTAGACTGTTTATATTCTGTACATAAGCTACTTAATACTGTATATAGCAACTCCACTGTACATTATGCAAATCATAGCTTCAATTATTCTGTACTTATATGTATATAAAACTATATTCTTGCAATTCTGGTTAGATGCTAACTGCTTTTCATTAGCTCTGCACTTGTACTCTGCATAATGACGATAAAGTTTAATCTAAACTAAAGTTCAGGTTACAATAATGAAATGAATGTTTGTTTTTTTCCCAAGTTAAAAGAATGTAAGAGCGAATCCACATTTAATTGCTTCAGATCGGTCACAAAAAAAAAAAAAAGAACTAAGCTGGGATAGAGGGAAATATTAAATTATAATAGATTTTTTAAATTTGCATTATAAATTTGTAATACGACATTTATGTGTCTACAAATTAATCACATTCACTGCAAAACACTCCTAGCATTTTATAGTGTCCCGAAACAATCCCGATGCTTTTATTTATATGAAACTTGAACAAATATCTGTCAATAGGGAATGAATTTTATTTTTTGACCCACTGGCAAACATTTAGTTTTTTTTGCTTCTCGTGAAAACAAGTCAAATATACTGATTAAAACCGGTTAACTGTCACTCACATTTTTGAAGTGCATGATCCAAACCTAAATTTGTATAATTCATGACAAAACATTGTAACATGATTTTGAGGTACTATTTCCACGGTAATGCATTGTTTGAATTTAAAATGGGTTTCAAAGAATTAATTGAGATTTTAAGTTTTCAAGTGATATCATTTCTGATGATTTCTAAAGTGTGATAAAGAAAAAGGCAACAAAGACTTTTTCGACAAAGGTCAGAACTCCTGTTATGATGTAGGTTTTTGAGATGCACTTTTATAAAAAAGATTGGTAAAATATCTATTTAGGAATCTTAAACCTTTCCAACGATATATATAGTTTGTCATGATTAGATTAGGATTAAATAGTAATATAGTGAAGTAAACGTAGAGGGCCCACTGAGGGGCCAGGTGGCAGTTAACAGGTTAATACCTTTTTTGCACTGGATTCAGATGATAATGCATAAGTTATTTCTATATTCTAGTGGCTTGGATAAGGAATGGTGATCTGCTGCAACCAAGTTGTATTTCACATTTTAAAGTATTGCTAACAGACACGCGTTACATAAACTTGTTTAGTATCTGGCCACCACTTAAAAAGTCCACCATTTACCTTCATTAAAACCCAGTTATATGAGAGGTTTGACTCACTAGGACATGTCCAGCAGCTGGTCCAGATCCACACCTCTGTAGGTGAACTTCCTGAAGGTGCGCTTCTTCTTCTGCTCTGCGTCCGCCTGAGAAACAAAACACAGAAACCATAAACAGGCCTTTACCTCACTCGCAGCTTGTGGAATAATAAATAAACGGCGAGTAATAAAATAAATACAGTCATACTTGATTCCACGTTAAAGAAACGCAGAAACCTAAGAATAAACGTGAGAATCCATCGCGCTTGATTTAGAACAGCAACGCTAGCTGCTAATCTAACGAACATCTATATAAACATTCGTTCCAGGCGACAAATAATGGCTTGGAAACGTGCTTTAACTCTTAAAGACGCTTTATTCATATTTTCTACTCTGATATGCTTCATATTTGAAGTAGATTCGACTGGATTGTTATAGTTTTGTTATACACAAAATAGACGTGAACTTACCATGTCGAGAGACTCCCGGAAAAGGAAGACTGTATGAGAGACGCGGTAATATCGCGAGAGTTCGGGGAATGATTAGTAAGTCGCCCACTAGCGGAGAGGAGGAGGAAATATTTATTTTAAATTGCGAGGTTTTATTGAGAAATTTAACGAGTCAAGTCGGTGTTTATTTATTTTGTCTTATGATATACAGAGTGTGAACGAAAATTGAGTGTAATCTCATTCAGTATTTGTAAATCTCCCATGATATATGTCTTTCTGTGTTAATGTTCAAAGCATTGATTAAAAAAAAGAATATTTATATAAAAGTATTTAATTAACTGGTTTAAATAAAGCACTAAATGCACTGTGGTACTGTATAGGTCAGTAGGTTTTTCTTTTGGTAAAGGAATTAAGGATGCATTAAATGAAACAAAATGACAGTAAACAGACATTTATAAAAATACACACACACACACACACACATATATTTCAAATAAGTGCTTTTGTTTTAAACTTTTTCATCAACCGATCCTGAAAAACTAATCATGGTTTCCACAAAAGTATTAAAAAAAACTTATGATTTAGCTTAACTTTCCTCCTACTAGCCTTTATATATTATAGGCTATATATTTACACTGTGTACTGTAGTTTAAAGATAATTATGCATTCTGCATTAATGGTCTCATATTGTGAAAATACATACAATATGCATACTTAATTTTACAAACTGTGAAGACTGGAGTTATGACTTTTCAATTCACCTTTGATCACAGGAATAAATGTATAATATATTCACACATATATTTTACTTTTACATGGTACAGTTTTAGGATTTCTGGTACATGCACTATATGTTTATATATAAACATATTCATTACATATGCCTTGATGAAAATCTAAGAATATATTTATATAAATATTATATGTTGTTTTTGGAAATTGAAATGAAATATATTTAATGCTGCAAACCCAGTAAACCCAAAAAAGGAGTTTAAAACACCTCATACATCCAGGAAATGTTAAATGTGAACTGTAATATATTTACAGTAATATAATACTGGGATGACGACATACCATACAAAACCGTGGACATTGCACTTCTTTTAATATTTGACAAGTGCATGTTGAAACTGACAGATGGAAAGTCTTGCATTCGTGTAAATTGAAAAGCAATTAAAACATCCCCTCAATGAATCTGCACAACACGTTTTATTTAAATCATTTATTTCAAATAAACTCTCATTTTTGTGTTTTTTTGTCTTTTTTGCATAAGTGCAAAGTGCACCAACAGCCACCTGAGGGAAGTCTACATCCTTAAATAAAAAAAGAAAACAAGAAAAGCGCACATATATTAGTACAAAATTCTTTAAAAAATTGCACAGTTTAGGTGTATAATACACATTTGTAATCTATTTCAAACTTAAATAAAATGGTAAAAGTCTCATAGAGTAAACAAAATCCACAAAATTGAAAATAAAAACATTTCCCCACTAATATAATTAAAGCTGAATAATTGGGAGACCCTGTCGCTGACGTCTGGTGCATCTGTTCTGTGCTGATGGTTGACCAGACGATCTGAATCTATTGCTAAATACTTCAGTAGTTCAGTCCTACTACAAAATATAGAAGAGTAGTGGGCTCCTATTATCAGAGTAGAGCCCCTGTTCACAAATTACACACAATAAAACCCCTTTTATTTGCTCCCGAATCCAGTTCTCGTGCTCAAAACGTCTGTATCCCTGACGATGTGTATTGCATTGGGGTTGGGAGAGCAGCTCAGCGCCGGTAGGGATGGAAGCCCTGTACATTGTGGTTCTGTCCTCGTCCGAAGCTGCTGGGGGCCGGCTGGGCTCCTGACGAGGGTGCGGAGGGGGCTGCGGCGTACGAGGCAGTTTGCTGGCTGGGGTCTGCAAAGCTATGACCAAAAGCACTCAGGTCTTGCCCATAACCTGTCTCAACAGACATGAAAACATGGGACGTGATATTAAACACCAGTAAACTTGGAAGCGTCAGTATGCGACCGGGCTTTCTTGTAACCCCTCAGCATTTGATTGCATTTACTTGATTTTTCACTTCTCGAGACAAAGGCCACGTACACACCGCAGCTAAATACAGTTGACACTTCTCTGAAGTCTAAAGTGTAGTTTGGTTTTTGCACAGTGCATGTGACATAATTTTTTTTGCACTGATGTGTCTCAATGAAAAATATACTTTCATGGTATAAGTCTGTTTCCTTAAAGGGACAGTTCACCCAAATTAAAATAGTCATTATTTACTCACCCTGAAGTTGTTACAAGCCTGTATGAGTTTCTTTATCCTACTGAACACGAAAGAAGATATTTAGAAACATTTTGGTAACCATGCATTTGACGGTACCCATTGACTTCCATTAGAGAGAAAAAAAACACCATTTGAGTCAATAGCTACTGTTAACTGTTTGGTACAGCAATTAGATTTTTGGGTGAACTATTCCTTTAACTGATTAATTACTATTAATTCTACAAAATTGTCCAAATTTATCACTGTAGCCACAATAAAACGTGATCAATTTTAGGGTGGTCAAAAGTAGTCTTTTTAGATGATCTTTGACTTTCTACTTGAACATTAGGGGTAACTTTTTTTAAAGACTGTTATTTAACAAATTTATATAAATACAGGCTTGAAATGGATTTAAGGGGTATGAGAAAAAGAACAAGATTTTTTTAGTAATCATTATTACTAGTTAATCTGGTCATTACTGATTTTAGTAATCAGAGCTGTTTGTTTTTTTATCATGCACCTATTTAATCTTTTTTGTATGGCTACATACGCTTCTTGTTTCACCACATTTGATTATAAATGACATCAATCATAAAAAAAATAGCCTATGTTTTAAATGCAAAATTGCTCGTGAAGATTTGTCAAACAGTTGTCAAATACTACGTGTTTAGCTACTTATATCTTGCCTCAACATTAAAATCTGAAGCATCGTGCTTTAATTTACTCTGTTATTATTAACAGTAAAAACTCTTAGACCACTGGCCAGCCTACAACTGTAATGGTTGAAACTTTTTGTCAAATACTGTTAAAAATATCAAATACTGTGTGGACAATTTAGAATTTATAATTATTGGTAGTGACCCCTTATCGTCTATTGTGGTTACAGTCCTGCTTTTAAAAATAGATATTCTTAGTGGAATTCAAATAGATTGCACATTTTTATTATCAAAGTCGTTACAATCCTATCCTGCTTTTGGAGAACATTTGTTATGGGCTCGTGGTATATTAAAGCAGTAATTACAAAGTGTTTTTAGGCAGGATGCAAAGCAGAAAACCTCCTATAGCTGTTATAAATTCACTGTAAACCACGGCTTCACGGGGGTTATTGCTTTAAAAAAAAAACTGTTATTCTATATACGTAGTAAGGTTTCACAAAATAGCAAATAAATAGTAATTATCTTAATAAAAACATTCTTCCATCAAACAAATTCCTCAGAAACGGTTGTGGTTCCAACAAAGTGGTTGCTGAGCAACACACAAATGTAAACAAAGGTGTGTGTTTGCAGAGTAATTAACAACAGCTTTGAACTTGGCTCAACCAATCAGAATCAAGGACTCGAACTATCCGATTTATAAAGAATGATTTGAACTCTGCCCATGAAAAGGTAATTAAACTGGGATTTGATTGAGTTGCTCAGACAAGTGGTCTTATTTGCATGTTTCCAACAGGAACTAGTGCTTAAATATTGAGAGCAGATTGTTTGTGGGGTTGAGAGATACACACAACATTTTAATCAGTGATAACTTCTATAGAGAAATTGGACAAGGTTTGAAATTGTAATGTGCTCAGCTTTAACAGTTTGTAATGTAAGTTTAATTGTATATGTAAGTATATTTTGGATTTACACATTTAGTCCCGTTTTATCCAATTTTAGAATTTTACAAACAAAGTCACTCCTGAAAAATTAGTGGTTTACTTATTTCCATGCGGTTATAGATCTTGCCAATATTACTTTGGTTGGAAATGTGTAACACAAGCAGATTAAACTGTTGGCATCTATTTTTCTTTTTACTGTGGTGATCCACAACGTCAATTCTGTACACACACAGACCAATAATGAAGTGACTTCACTCTTAAAAGCAGCTTTTCAGTGTGTATGTGGCCAAAGTATGTCCAATGCATCTATAAAAGAAAGACTAAAAAAAACATAATTAACCAAATAGGAAACAGCTACAAACAAAAGTATGATGACAAACAGGTCATGAAAACACATTTAAAGCAGTCTGGAAAAATTCAAACACAAACGGCAGAAATGCATTTTGGACAGAGTTTATTCCAAAGTCTCTAGATGAAAGTGAAACATTAGACTACGGGAACACAAATTGAGAGAAATGGATAACTTTTAAGAGTCGAGTAAAGAATCGAATTGCCAGCGGTCGCCGAATCCGCACAGATTTGTTCAGCCGTGTTTGTCACACGCTGCGTGAGGGGCACAAAATCCACAGAAAACCCAGCAGAGACAATATTAGATCATCCTTTTGGCAGCAAAGCAATGCAGTGACGGGAATAAGAACATCTGAAGCAAGCCGTCAGTTTTGTTCATACAATAAACTACAGCTACAAGCCATACGAGTTACAATACTGAGAGAATCCGATCTAAAGGTTATTGAGTTTATTGTATTTCATTCAAACATGCATCTTTTGAGGCTCTCTGAATGACATGTAGCTGTACTTTAGTATATCCCATTAAAAACTGAAGAGACTGATGTAGAATATGCACACGGCATATGCATATTGTACATGGGATGCATGTAACAGAACCGAAGCATTATGGGTCCACAGGCTGATGTTTGGTTTATTGGGTTTAAGTGATTGTAGTATGCAGTTGCTCACCTACCTGCGCTATATCCCTGCTCTTCCTGTACATAAGTGTGAGAAGGACGCGTTGGTCCGTAGGCAGAGGGGTCCTGAGGATAGTTACCCAAGCCTAGCAGGGAGATGAGGAGACCAGGTTGACTCGACCCAAAGAGAGTCTGACTTAACCTCTACCTTACAGCTCCTACCCAGGTGAACCCTGCCCTCTCCTGCCCTCAGGGCTCATGAACAGAACATGTGGATGGATCGGCCCCGCACGGTTTCTAAATGAGCATGTTTATCAGGCTGCTCAGCCATCGAGGTGCTGATGAATGAAAGCAAAGCGTAGGCGTGACACACAGCAGCCGATGAGACCACCCATACATACATCCAGCCCACACAGACGGCCTGACCCCATGCTAACAGCACTTTATGTACAGCACAAAAAAAAGATGGGTCTAAACCGGGTTCGAAGACTTTATCCTTGATCGTTCTGGAATAACATTGTTTTAAAACGATTGCTATGTTTGTTACGCCCAAATGACCTGATATTTTCACCATTGATTCTGGTGTAGAGCCGCACATTTACCTCTCAGACAAGGGTGGGTGATACACTCAGACACAATTAACCAGTAGAAATTTGTCCACTGGTAGAGATTTCGGACTATCATCTCTATCGTAGTTACACATTCACGTGAAGCATTAAAATTTATATTTTGCGTGCTTTTTAAGCATTGCGGTTTAAAAACAAGTGATTTTAAACTGTTGAAGTGCAATCAGAAGCGAAAGAGAACTAATTTCGCCATATACAAGCGCTGTCTGAGAGACTTTCTGAGCAGTTTTGGTTTAATGGTTAAAGGGATACTCAAGCCCAAAATGAAAATTTTGACATTAATCACTTACCCCAATGTCGTTCCAAACCCTTAGGAGCTTAGTTCTTCTTCAAAACACAATTTAAGATATTATGGATGAAAAACGGGAGGCTTAGTTGGGAAGTAAAACACAGTGTCAAGGTCCAGAAAAGTATGAAAAGCATCATCAGAATAGTTGATCTGCCATCAGTGGTTCAACTGTAACATTATGACACTTTACGCAGGCAGCGTACGCTCTTCTGCGTCAGCCGCACTGCACAGATTCACTGTTATATTCCCAAGCAAGGTGTAAATATACAAGCGTAAATACACAAAAATGGCGCTATACTCTGATGTGAAGTGGCACAGAATTCTTGAATAAAGTTGTTGTTTTGGTTTTATTCCCGGACAAAAAGTATTGTCGTCACTTCATAACATTACGTCTGAACCACTGATGGCAGCTGGACTATTCTGACGATGCTTTTCATACTTTTCTGGACCTTGACGCTGTATTTTACTTGGAAGTCAATGGGACAGTCACAAGCCTCCCAGTTTTCATCCAAAATAACTTTCAATATTTTAAGGGTTTGGAACGAAATGGGGGTAAAATGATTAATGACAAAATTTTCTTCGTCATTCTACATAAACACAATACTTTAGGTCTTAAGTGAAATCAAACAGCTGAGAAAGAAAACGGATAACAGTATATTGGATCCGGGTAGCTCTTAAAGTGACAGCAGTCTAATATCCCTGCTGTCTGTGATTCACATTAGTCTAACAAGAAAAGAGAGGATCTCTCACTGCTCTTGACAAACACTTGGGTAGCTTTAATAAGAATATATTTTAATTCACACAATGAAGGAAATAAAAGTTTTTATTCTTTCGATATAAGATTTTGGTCATATCGCCCATATCGCTTGGTGGTTTCTTAAGTATGTAGTTGCTGAAGTGTTTTAAATGGTTTTTCTGAGTGATTGCTAGAGTGTTATGGCTGATTCTCTGTGCCTAGATCTGTTCAACCCAAAATGAAAATTCTGTCATCGTTTATTAACATTCATGTCATTCCAAATCTGTATGCAACGTAAAAGAAGATATTAAGAGAAATTCCCAAAGGTGTTTTTATACAAAACAGCTGTTTTTGGTCACCAATATACTCCAGAATATCTTCTTTTGGCTTCTGCCGGGTTTGGAATGCAATGAAGTTTCTACTGAGTAAACGATGACAGAATTTAAATGGTGGCAGGTTTGTAGCACCAATGGAAATGGAATGAAAAATGTGACTAGTTATAATACTTGGGGTTAGAGGTTCATTGTGGTAATAATTGCTACAGTAAAAGCAGCTTCCCCGCTTAAACGCACTGCGTTCCACATCTCACTGACCTCCAGATGCTTTTAGCTCTAGCCGCTTCTATGAAATAGGGGTCTATGGCTATTTCTGTAGGGTCAGCTCTACTTTCTAGTCTAATGGATGCTCTAGATTTCTGTACTGTGACTGCACCTGCACCAAGAGGCGTCTTTGTATATCTTATCTTACGCTTGATGAAAGTCTAAAATCAGTCATTAAATCTCACATGCAACTTTTTCTCATTGGCACCCCCACCATCAAACGCTGAGACATCTACAGATGAAAATCCCCATCTGCGTTAGGATGAAGCGTCATCTGGTCAAAAGCAGCATTGCAGTACAGGATGATCTAATTCACACATACCACTGGATAAACCTCCACAGACTGCATTATAGCATCTTCATTGAGGGTAAATACACTGAAGGTCTGTGTGGAAGCGTGTGTATGTGATGTCATCATGCCCGTTCAGCCGTGTGAACAGGAAGCACATCTGCAGTGGTTTGGTGCCGAGGTTTAGTGTGCTCTTACCATACTGGCTATAGGAGAAGTCTGGCTGTGCTGGGGTGGCTTTGCTCAGGTCCTGAGAGGGAGTCGTCGCAGGGGCAAAACCTAAAGGCCCTGCACCCGGCGTGGCGGGAGGGGGCGGCATTCCCTGTGCTACAAACTGGTCACCTTGAGGTGTTCCAAAACTATATCCTATGTTGAAAAAGAAAAGAAAATAATGCAGGAATATATATATCACATGGTTGAGCAGAGTCTTTGGGTCATATATAGAAATGCCACTGCAAAAAATATAGGAACTGTTCACTTACCAAACTGAGGTTGCGCGCTAAAGCCCTGCTGGGGGTATCCCTGAGGTGCCCCGAATCCCCCTGTAGGTGCTGCAACTAGAAATGCATTAAATGGAGAAGGAGGTTGTGTGGGTACCCCACGGCCAGCAGTTAAAGGAGGTCCATACCCAGCTGAAACACAGCAGGAGTTCACACACATCACACTTTAGTCAAAA
The DNA here is from genome assembly GCF_023724105.1 of Carassius gibelio. Classification (NCBI taxonomy): domain Eukaryota; kingdom Metazoa; phylum Chordata; class Actinopteri; order Cypriniformes; family Cyprinidae; genus Carassius; species Carassius gibelio. The sequence continues at coordinate 22,942,971 of NC_068406.1, forward strand.
CTCACTCATCAAGTCCAATGCAACTGAACAAGTATAATATATTTATAAAATTAACTATGCACACCAAATACCAAACTTTATGCAGTGTAATTCCACTGATACATTATTCACCATATAAACATTATATGTAGAATATTAATTAAATAATAAATATTTTATAATATATGAATATAAATTATATGTATGACAACAAAATATTCATTATTTTAAATTATCAAATATATGTCTATATATGAAGAGTTTATTTGTAAAAACAGATAACTGCTAGATAAATCACATTTTATTCATTGTGCATTTCAATTTATCTCAATCAAACTGCAGTTGGGTTATTTTGATTAGGTAAAAACAACTTTAAAATACAAACACAATAAAACGTTATCTGTTCTTGCAAATTTACTCTTTATATATGTATTTATGTGTGTGTGTGTGTGTGTGTGTGTGTGTTATTTATTTATTTATTTTCAACATTCAAAAGTTTGGGTCCAGTTTATTAATTAATTAAATATTAATTAATATAATATTTTATAATATCATAAAGAAATTAATAAGCTTGTTCAGAAAAACTGCATTAAATTGATCAAAAAACGACAGAAATGTACAACATTACAAAAGATTTCTACTTAAATGCTATTCCTTTGAATCAGAACAATAAAAAAAAAAATATATATATATATATATATATATATATATATATATATATATATATATACTGAAATAGAACACAGTTATTGCAAAGCAATTCTTTTTTTTTCAAACTTTTGAACAACAGTGTAAATATTCAGGGAAATGGTGGGAAAAGGACTTTTAGTGATAGTTCAAATGCCAAATAATAAAACAAAACATACCAAGAGGTTGACCTGTAGACACCCAAACACCTGGAACAAAAAAACACACACACATTTTAACTTACAACCAACACGCAAGGAAATTACAAACTGAATCAAAACTGTGGGGCGAAGCCAGAACATGTTGTATTTCTGGATTCACGCCAGGCAGAGCAGGTTTATTTTGGGCGAGTTTTACATGAACCCCCCCCCCCCCCACACACACACACACACACACACACACACCCAGTGTGGTTTAGCCAGATGGCACAAACGGCAAAGCAAAGTGTGACTGATACCAGTTGGCTCTTAGGCTCATTTTTCAGGTTGGGATGCGTTACGCTCCCGCTGTGTTCTGGCCCAACGTGTCACTCACCCTGAGGCCCATAGCTCTGCTGCCAGCTCGGAGCTGCTTGTGCTGCCCAGCCATTGGCTGCGCTTAAGATGGCTCGGGGCCCCCACTGATTGGCTCCCAGCAGACCGGGGGCGGGAGCTTTGCTGTCTCGTGGCTCCGCCTTCTTCACTTCAACCTGGACAAAGGACAAGAGGTCGTAACTAGCGAGAGGTGAATTAACATACTGCCTACCTCCCCCACTCACCTATCAGAAACTTTAGCCCTCACCTTATAAATAATACTATTACTTAGGCCAAATACATGACTGTGGTCCATATGGAATGGAATATACTTGGTCTCTTCTCTTGGATAACTATTTAAACCAATGTTTCGGAGGTACTTGGGTATGAAAGGGACATTTATGTTGGCTAAAAGTCTATAGGTCAGATCAAGCAGGTAGATTCCTGCGTAAATTTGTGAATTAATATTAATTTGCATGACCACAGACGTACCTGGGAAACACCGTCCCTTCATATATCCTACATCTCAGCTCTTTTATGTGTTTATAAACTGCTGATAGAAAATTAAGACTTACCTCCCCCTGGCTAATGCTTAAGAACTTCAGTTTAGATACGACAACAGAAATATAAGGGTCAATGATGTTTAAATGTATGATAATCTAGTTGTACCAAATAATTAACATGCAGATAATAAAAATGGAGAGATCAAATTCTAATAAGAGAGGAATCTTCATACTGTGTCAAATATGAAAATAATATAGATTTTCTACAGAACATTGGCAGGCAAAAATGGCGTTTTCTTAGTGTTTTAGTGCACGTTAATGTGGATGCTTACAGGGCCTAATCAAAAGATACCACCCCAGAGACTCTACAATGTTCTGGTCTTGGGACTAACTATTGAAATTGCAATTTAATGGTAGAAGTAACCAATTTTGACATGCATGTATAATAATACGTTGGTTGTTGGTTGGATGGAAACAGATCTCAGTTGTTCAGTTACATTGCTGTCTGCGAAGAGCTCTCAGATTTGATCAAAATGATCTTAATTTCTGTTCCAAAAATGACCGAAGGTTTTACGGTTTTAGAACGAGATAAAGATGAGTAATTAATGACAGAATTTTCTTTTTTGGACGAACTAACCCTTTAATTGTGCCTACAGGTATATCACCCATCAATACACAATAATATGCATTTAGAAAACATATTTCAATCCTCATTTTTATGCTGACCTAAAGTATTAAAATATCTCTCCCCAACTAACCACACGTTTTTGATTATGAATCGTGATTATTTGGCCTTAAAAAATACAAATCACGATTACTGATATTTTAAACATTTTCACATAACCACAAAAAAAGTGAATGTCAACTTTTCAGCTCATCTGTGCTTTTTCCATAATGCAGAGAGATGCATGCACATGGTTACCAGTTTGGGAAGATTAATTAAACCTCTAAAGTAGAAAATGCATTGATTCATGAAAAAAGCTTGGGGGATTTAAACTTTTGAAAGCGTGTTACCAATGCAAGACTACTCGTATGCCAATTTAAAATAAAATGTTATCAGGATAAGTCGCCAACAGGCAAATATTGTAAATAACAATGCTTAATAAAAATGGTGATCAGGATTAAAATACGATTTGATAAGTAATGCTTCCCTAAGCAATTACCTCTAATTATATAATTTTCCAATTTGGTTAATGACATTACCTGCCACTCAGTAAAAAAAAATGGACAAACGTGGTTTAACACACACACACACACACAGGGAAGTTTCACTCCAGTTAAAGTGGAGATCCAGAAATAGACGTGAGACTCTAAAGGGGGTGAGTTATTGGGGTCACCTTGCGTCAAGAGCGAGAAGCGATATTTTTCCGTGGGAAAGCAGCATAAATGTAACGACTCTCTCCTCCTCTCTCACTGTCGACCTAATTAGGTATCAGTTTGAGCGAGTGGTCTGCAACCCTCGCATCGGCAACACACACTCCCGCGGGCATCGAGTGATGGGAGGCCTCGCGCAAGTCTTCGCATCCAACAGTAGAGCTGGGATTTGGTACACAGTTTGATATGCTCCAGTTTCTAATTTTATAACATATGGCCCCCACCTCCCTTAAAGCCCCAATGAAATAATGTCATGTGAAGAACAATAGCACAGGTACCTTAGTACCTGATTCCTTCAGGAACACAGACCCAAGTCAAGGAGAACGTCGGTGGGCGAGAACAAACTCAATGTAGGACAAACACTACAGAGCTATTCTGGAGTCTCGAACGCACTTCACTTTAAATCAGCACACTGCAGTCATGACGGAGCAATGAAACCAAATCTAAAGACACACCTCTCTGCATTCTGGGTCTGCGTGAGGCAATTAGTCAAAACTCCAGTGATGCATTTTCAAAAACTACAAACCGGCCACACTGGGAGTGATATTTTACGAAGTGGAGCTGGTGAGGTGAGATAACACGTCATGCGACGTGTTCAGTCTTGCGCTATCCCAAGAAACAGACTAATACACCTAGGTATCAGACAATAATCTTACGCCACAGAGGCATCTGCTACCCGCCCAAAGCCCGTTTGGAGTAGACTAACAGACACAGTATGGAGATTCGAATATTGAGGTCACTTAATTAAGATTTCTCTTTGCCTTCTGGGAAAATATAGAACTCAAATAGTAAGTGACCTGACAGTAGCAACCTGAATAAAAAAAATTAAATAAAAAAAGGAAACCAACCGGTTCTTTAGGTGAGTGCTGATATGCTTTAAAGTTCACTTAGCATTTATGTACAATGGTACAATGTATTTCTAAAAGCTCACTTTATTTTAATAATTAATCACTTTATACAGCATTACGTCACCTAAAGGAGCGGTCCAAATGAACTAAGCCTTGGGCGACTAACATGCAAGTAAAAATACATAAAATGTAACAAACACAGACTTTCCCAAACTTTTCCAACATTGGGAGAGAAATAATGTTTTCATTAATGAGAAACGCACTCTTTACATGTTAAATGTCAAATTTCTAGCTATTAGTTTAAGCGTATGTTTGGTCGCCCAAGCTTTAGTTTCTGTTGTAGGGGAAAATAAAACTACAACTACACACTTTTTTGCCCATGATGTCGTGAAAATGCATGTTGACAGCCTGGTCCACTGATTGTTCGGCCTCGAAAGTTATAAATCCAAAACCTAGCCAACGACCAAAAGTCAACAGAGCAGCAGGGTGTTGGGACAGATCAGCTAGAAGAACATAAGAGGGATGGGGTGGGGGGGTACCTGAGGTTCAGATGACATCACGGCCCGAGTCACCAGGAAAGGTCACAGGTGGAGGCCCGAAAGGACAGAAGCGATACGTGTAATTCTGCTCTCTTTAATACTTTAACCTTGAACGTGTTTAATGAGTAACAGCCGTAGACGGCATTCGATAACTGAAGTCAGGTCTTACGCAACCTTAATGCTATTAAGCCGAATCTTTGTCAAATTATGGGTTTGATTTTTTATTTTCTGCCTTTTAAGTTTCATCCGAACCTCATTTTCATCACCACCCCAATCTTACACAACAAATGCGAGCAGCAACCACAATCATCAATGCATAACAAGAATGATCATTACAACTACAATGTTTAACTGGTTTTTCTCAAAGCTTCCCAAAATGCTATAGTACTTTGGGCAAGCCAAGAGAACAAAGAGCACCACAAGGATATAAGGATATCTGTGAAACATTGAATGCAGCCTAGTTTCTCGTGTGGCGTAAGCATGGTTAAAGCTCAATTTCATAGATCTGCTCGGAGGCTCGAGGACAACGGAAAAGACGCAAGCGTGTGCACCCATGCGTGCAGGGGTCACGCAGTCACTTAAGCGATAAGACCGAGCACAATCCTCCAGCAGCAGCTGAGTTTAGCTGCGCCAGATCCACCAGTGTGAACTAGTTTCCGTCAGATCAGATATCCGTGGCAGAACTGGGCTGCGAGAATCTCCACTTTGGGATCTAACCTGATTCCGATTGCACGTCCTTTGAGACTGAAGAGATCTGAGAATTCGTACACTATGTGGAGCAGAACCATCTGTTTAAATGAGGACTAAATATACTCAACGTGCCCCTTATCACCAGGCCTGGTTTCATTAAAGAAGAAAGTTTTTAAAAGTCGATTAATTTGTCTCTTTTTATCAAAAGTGACTAGTTGTTGTGCCATCTGGAAATATTAGTCATCCAGCCGCTGGACTGCATCTGAACCTAATCTGAGCGGTGAATTTGCACAAGCGATACTTTGATGATTTTAGAGACACAACTTCAGGTTCGCGATGCTAAAAGTATTGCATGGTAGTGCTCAGCACTTTTTGTAAAGCAGCGTCTATAAATTCATTCCCATTTGCATTTACATCCAAAACACAGTCTGCTGGATGACATTGTAAAGTCCTGCATCCATAAAGCCACTGAAAACACAAACCTGACTTTAACATATAGACGGTGTGCAATTACTCTCTTATGAGGAGTAAAACGCAAACATCTGACATGGTGTATTTACTGAATCTCTCAACAGGAAGTGTTTTAGTCCGTTTTAGTGAAAGCACAATGCGATCATTGCCTGTAGTAGAACACAAATTGAAGCATTAACCATGTTTAGACCAGAGAAACAGGCTTGAGTGTGTTTCACACCAGGCCTTAATCTGTGTGGTGCCACTATCTGTACTGTATCCTACAAGAAAGAACAGACATATCTCAGGAAAAACGTTAATGCATTCAAACACTTAGACAAGGAAAACAGGGACATAAAAAGAAAGATAGAAAGAGCTTACTTAAATGTACTACATTGCAATAAACACTCGTAGATCAATCAAATGTAAATGCTCATTATTAAACAAAACTTATTTAAATATCTAAATGTTAACAAAAAAGTGATTCAAGATATTTAATAAGACAAATGACAAACTATTCCACGGTTACCCAACGAGAGTGAAATGTGTAAAGCAATTTAAGTCTGAACAGTAAAAGCAGTTCAGTTTACAGGAAGACATGGAAGGACATGCTTTGAGTGAATGCAAATAGTGCACAGAAAACTTTGTGTAAAATAGGATTTTAAAATGAAATTGTTTATTTTCAGTCATTTTGATGGCTGTTTCTCATTTAGTTCTTCAGCTGGACCACGCCATGGCCAGTGTGTTTTCAGCTGCTCTGAATAGTGCTGTTATGGAAAACAGGTTCTGGCTAGATAATAAAACAGTGGATCTACTGAACTTGAAAAGTGTCAGCCATCAGCATTACGCTGTTTTGATATCTTAAAGGGATAGTTCACGCACTCCTTGTCCTGTTATTTCATTTTCCCACAGAACACAAAAGTGGAATGTTTTGAAGAATCCTCACATTCTCTTTCTATAGTAGTAAGCCACCTTTCTCAAGCTCCAAAAAGCCTACATTTATTAGTAGTCTTACCACTTCATGCAACATACAAAAAATACGTGTTTTGGGGTTTTGTTTTTTTGTGCTGATAACGAAATTGGTTACAGGATTTTTGTGGGATATACAACTATAAACAGCATTTCTTAAATGCATGTCGCTTGTTATTGTCCAAAAAACACTTTTAAATAGCAATGTTTGAAGTCTTGTTCAAATTAAAATTTAAGCACTTACTCGCTAATATAAATATTTAGCAGCATCTATTCAAAAAACCAACTCACGTTCAGTTATGAAAAATAAAACTTTTATAATTTCTCCTTTTGTGTTCCACAGAAAAAACTAACAACACAGATTTGAATAGAGTGAAAAAAAAGAGACTATTTTCATCTTGGAGTGAACTGCTCCTTTAAGGCACAAGCAGATGTGCAAGACGCTGAACCGACTGAACATGTTTGATGCAAATGTGTGCGTGTCATGTGGATGCTGCTGATTTGCCTTGCTATCATGCAAGAGTTGAGACACACCAAACCAAGCATCACACACATGAGAGGGGCGGATGGCCAGCGTGATGTTCTCTTCTCTTTGGGTCAGAATAGTTTGTCTTGTGCATGAGGTGAGATAGAGACTGAATGGGAGCAAATATGAATGTGTGGATTACCTCGAGGCCTCTGTTTCTCTGCGTCATAGATCATTACCACCTCTGTGACCTTCAAAAGGAAGAACAGGACCCGCGAAGGACGAAACAGACAAAGAAAAAGCATTGCATGTAAAACATATTACATACAGTGGGGTCCAAAGGTGTGATGAAGTATTAAAAACAAGGGATTCAAAATCTGAAAATACTAAAGTAAAAATGTCAGGTAAAATTAATAAAAAGATGTACTGTACATGCTCATTTGTGCATCTTTTGACATCATTACAACATCTTTATTGAATTTATTCAGTCATTAATAATGCCTAATTAAAGAATAATGGTACATTTCTACATCTGTGTCCATCTCACCACTCCAAATCTGTTGAAATAATCCCTGAGTTCAGCTTCACCGCAATTATGAGGAATTCCACCCACAAATATCTTCTTAGATTTATTGCTGTCACTTTTGCTTCCTTTCTATAACACACACACACACACACACACACACACACACACACACACACACAAAAGGTCAGACAAAGACTCGACAATGATAGTTCACCCAAAAATGTAAATTAACCCATTGGTTAACTCTTCCCCTCAAGCCATCCTAAGTGTTAGTATAATTTTTTTTTAAACAAATACAAAGCCGATTAAAAAAAATGTCCTGGCCTTTCCAAGCTTTATAGTGGCATTCAATGGGTGTTGAGATTTTTAAGCCCAAAAAAGTGCATGTATCCATCATAAAAAGTGCTCCACACGGCTCCGGGCTGTTCATGAAAAGGCCTTCTGAAGCAAAGCAATGCATTTGTGTAAGCAAACTAACCATATTTAAAACTTTAGAAACTTTAATATCTATCTTATGATAGAGATGACTTTTTATGCTGGATGGACAGACTTTTTTGGGCTTTAAATCTCAACACCCATTCACTGCCATTATAAAGATTGGAAAAGCCAGGACGTTTTTAATATAACTAAGAATCGTCTGAAAGAAGAAAGTCATATACACCTAAAATGGCTTGAGGTTGAGTAAATCATGGGCAAATTTAAATTTTTTGGTGAACTGACCCTTTAATAAAGTAAAAAAACATCATGCAGTTTTCAGACTCATATGAACATACTTGAATAAAAAAATTTAACACGTTTTTCATTTTTTAAGTTCTTACCCAGCCTTCTTTTGCCCGAGTCTTCTCAGGCTGCATACCTCGAGGTGTACAAGGCTTTGGGTCAATCTGTGAGAATAAACAGACGGCACTTTTTCAGTAAAACTCAAAACGGCATGCCATTAGAGCACTGGATTCTTTGGTCACAAAATGCCTTTGTTTTTAAGTCAGCATTAAAATGTGATGCATTGATCGTGATTGGGCAAAATGGGATTATAAGCAATTCTCCTCACATTTCTTCCGTCCAGGTTATGAGGTTTGGTCTCCAGGACGGTTCGTACGCAATTGGGGTCTTTAAACTTCACAAAGCCAAAGCCCCTGGACTGATTTGTGCTTTTATCTTTCATGATGACACAATCCACCACCTCTCCATACTGGCAAAAGTAGTTTCGCAAAGTCTCTAACGAAACACAGAAAGAACTAATTATGTCAACAACTTGACTTTTGATGAATCCAGGTTCTTAACTGGTTGGTAGAATTGCAAGTCTGTTAAAAAACAAACCATATATAATGTACAGTCAGGATAGCACAAAAATATTGATCAATTCTAAGAGGAAAAACATTTCACATCCAAACTTTACAGCATTTTGGAGTAAACTCTTCTCACGGCTGGCAGAAGTGAGCCAAACCAGACTAGGAACCAGATTCCATATATTAATGTTTTGCATGACTGCCCTCAACCTTAAAAACCAATGTAATATTCAAGTTTTTGACATGCACAACAGCCTAATGCAGCGCAGCTGTATTGTATATATTATAGATATATTATATCTGCCTACACATTATTATGGCAGTTATTAGAAATCTGCATTAGCACTGCAGGGCATTCAGAAGCCTGTTTTCATTAAATGCATTTGCTAAAAAAAAAAAATACATACACCATGAACAATATTAGATCATTTTCCATTGATTTCCTCATTGCATTTTACGCATGCTATTTGATACAGGCTTAATTCGATTTCTGGAGCTTGCATCCAAGCGGCTGTTTTACTTGCAACCACATACTGAAAAGGCAAGCTCAGCCCCTGAGTGACAGCCTGGATTCTACACTGAGTTTATGGATAATATTATAGCGTGCATCAAGCCGGCAATGCAAAACAAGACGGTGCTTCCAATGAAAAATGCACTACAGTGATGCAGGCTCACACTTGCATTATTTAAGAGCAACTAATGTTACTGTATAAATCTATATGAGGGTTAATAGGACTATAACACTCACCCTGGGTGGTGCTCCAATCCAGTCCACCCACAAACAGCTTCCTGCAACACATAGATGAGGGAACGTCACAATGCATTTGCATTCATTCGGAAAGGAACATGAGCCAAGGTGAAGGAGAGAAAACACGTTTGCCCTTGGCACTGAAAGACTGATCTGTGCGGTCTAACGGGTCATAATCAGAAACCAGCAATACATTCAAATTAACCTCAGACATGAGCCGGTTTATCAAATCAACCTGGCTGATGTAAACTACTGCAGGCTGGGTCACACCGTCCATGCATGAGCTTATCTTCTGGTCCATAAATATTATAGTATAGAAGTCAAGAGAGATGGAATCCTCCAATAGGATTATTAATAAGTTAAAAAATAGCAGTCTCCAGTTTGTGATTGTAAGCTTATAGGATAAGAAGAGCACATAAAAGCCTCTAGTTTGATTATAAAACTTACTATATATGACCCTGGAGCAAAAAAACAGTCATAAGTAGCAGGGGTATATTAGTAGCAATAGCCAACATTACATTGCACGGGTCAAAATTATCTATATTTCTATTATGCCTAAAAATAAATTCCCATATTAAGTAAAGATCATGTTCCATGAAGATATTCTGTACACTTCCTACCATAAATATATCAACGCTTAATTTTTGTTTAGTAACATGCATGGCTAAGAACTTAATTTTGACTATTTTAAATGCAATTTTCTGAACATTTCGATTTTTAGCACCATTAGATTCCAGGTTTTCAAATAGTTGCATCTCAGCCAAATAATGTCCAATCCTAACATCAATGGAAAGCTTATTTATTCAGCTTTCCAATGATGTATGAATCTCAATTTCACAAAGCTGACCCTTATTATGACTGGTTTTGTGGTCAGTGGTCACCTATGAAAGAAAGCGACATGTAAGTGTTTATAAAACTTACACTATAAAAAGAGAGTGACAAAAAACTCCAGTTTGTTTATAAGAAACAGAGTGACACAAGCCTCCAGTTTGACAGCTCATCTTTTTCTGTCAATCTATCTCTTAGCTTCTTTGTTGAAGCATTCAATCAGTTAAATTAACTGATAACATGTTGTTGTCAAGTTTAAGGAGATCATTGGAGAACCAGAGTGAGCTGCGGTGCTCGGCAGGATGCTTCGCCGGGACTTGCTGTCCTCTGGGCGGCCCGCTGCGCATATTTCTCCGCTGGAACTTACATCCAAACACTGTCACGTAAACACACCGTGTCTTACCCGATTTCATCTCCAGCTAAGTTGCTGTTCATCTCCGTGGCGAGGGTCGTGGACGGGAGTGCTGACATGGGTCCTCGCTCGGTCTCCTGCCGGTCTCCGCCGCCAGGGAAGGTCACACTCCGCTTTCGGTTCAAACCGAATCTGCGCAACACTGACGCGAGCCACGGGGCGCCCCAGCAAGGGCGGCGCAATCAGAGCAAAGCATGATGGGAAATGTAGTCCACCAGGCTTTACAGTACAAAAGAGAGAGAGAGAGAGAGAGAGAGCGATTGACACGGTCAATAATATCCATTTCAGTTCTCTAAATATAGATATAAAATTATTAGGGCTAAAGGTGGATAATTCTAAATATGTGTGTGTATTGCAAGTTTTCTTAAATGTTTGGTTTAAATTTGGTTAAAAGTCTAGTACAATATTCTGCCACTCCATAATTCAGGAAATAGAATAGACAGAAACAATATATTTTTTCAAAATGGGGGGGGGGGTGTTGTTGTATATGATCAAGCAAAACTATATATGAACATAGACAGGAATAAAAATGCAAAGTTTGGTGTCTGGTGCTACTCAAGTGTACATTTATGGCTCAGTGTAGGAGGAAACATTTTTTTTTTTTTTTTTGAGAAAATGTAAGTATTGTAAATTAAATTGATTGACACAAATAGATAAAGTGCTATAAAATAAACATTTAACAGTGACCCCTTGGATGTTTTCTTTCCACTAATATGAAAAAAATAAACACTTGTAAAACCAAAAAGCCCAAAAAAAAAAGTGTTGCCTGCAGTGTTTCCCCTTAAGTTAACATTAGCATTGTGGGCATGTAAGTAAACAATAGCAACTTTGCACACAAATAATTTTGATTTTGAAGAATGTTCTGGCTTTAGTGAGAATTAATGAGGACTGTGGCTGTCCAACTTTGCCATTGATGATTCAGTTCTCTTCTCTTAAAAGGTAATGAGAAAAGCAGCAAAAACCAGTCAGGAATTAATCATTATTTTACTCAAAAATCTAACAAAAATCAAGACAATTTTACATGTTTGTCCAGACTTGAAGTGAGTGAATGAGGACAGAATCTTTTATTTTTATTTTTACTGTCTCTTTAAGAAATTTCAGTTCTGAGTGTACTTAATCTTGATTCAGTAAAAAGCTGTTTGCAATGTAGTATTAGCAAACCTGGTTCAACAGGTTCATGAATACACTGTTAGTGAATAGAGATATAGAGAATAAAAAGCCAAGAGGATTGTTGCTGATACATACTTCTATTAATTAGTGATCAAATCCAATGCATTTTTGATTTGACTGAATAACATACAATCACAAAACCTAAGCAGGACAAATTAATTTGCTTTCAATAGTCAGTTCAAATGAATTAATTCCAATTAGTGTTTTGTGTGCAGACCACAGACCGTGAAGAAATGCAAAGAAATAATTAAGATGTTGCAGCAGAGCACAGAGGTGCCAATTCTGACATAGTATTATTTTTAACTATTTTGTATCACAGGAATGTTGGGTATGCAAGTAGCCTATGAATGTGTAACTGAAATATTGATGAAAGTGGAAAACAAAATGTGGCTGTTCTGCATGTAAATAGTTCAGAAAGTCCACTTGCTCTGTACGATTGCACAACCTCAGTCACGTGATTAGAGTTAATAGTCAGACTGCATGTGCATGCCTACTTAAATCCACATACAAATGCACCACACTAGTACTATTGTTTATTATTTATTTATTTTAATTTTTCGGTGGGACAAGTAGCATAGAAATACCATGTTTTTGAACATATATGTATATGGTAATCATTCAGTACCATAATAAAAGATGGAGTACAAGTATTAGCTGTATAACAATTTGTGTGAAAAGTTAAATAGAAAATTAATTTTACAATATCTTATTTGATCGGTCCCTGTTTTGCTTTAATGATATGAACCTGCAGACCTTGATGTTTCATCTTAGTCAAAGTCAAGTCAAAGTCTGCTTTATTGTCAAATTTTGCAACATATATTTGCAGTTCTGCGTTTCGTTGCCTTGTACCTTACATGTGCAATTACAATAAAGTTGAATCTAATCTAATCTAATCTAAAATGTATAGCATACAGAGAATTGACACGGCATTACTCTAAGACCCTTCGAGCACAACACCAAACAAAAATGCTAACGTAAAAATACGAATAAAAACAGATTAAATATCATATAAAATACAACTATGCAGATAAAGGCATGCATAAAAAGATAAAACATGTTCTGCAGCATCAAAAAAAAGTTTACATCAAAGATTTGCAATGTGGTTTTGAACAGGAAATCAAAGTGCCATCATTGTATTATCATATACAATGACAGCATCATGGTTCTTCCACATGGCAATGAATAACTCAGTCCTTTTAAATAGTAAAGGATAGTAAGGGTTACAGCTGTTGGGTTAACCATCATGAATCAGACGCTGTTCCAGCTGTCTAGTCTAGAGAGCAATGCATGTGAGAGTCCACCCCCTTCTTATCAACAGTCACTCTTTGACTAGACTGATTCTTGCACACTCAGCAGTTCTTTAAATATATAACACTCAAGTCACGCCAGAGACGATCTCTTCAGCCACTGCACGTTGATTCAACACCAACAACATTCAAGAATCCACCATGACCAGTGCTCAGCCGATCTTCTCAAAGGGCGAAAACTGCAAACAAGTGTGGCACGACGCGAGTGCTGACTACAATGAGACAGACACACACTTGGAGATCATGGGGAAACCCGTTATGGAGCGCTGGGAAACTCCATATATGCACTCCCTTGCTACAGTTGCTGCATCTAAAGGTACTTTGCTATTTTAATTCATAATCAGCTGAAACAGTGAGTCAAAGAACTCGATTCGCTGCGTTACGTTTTCATTGAAAGTGACTTTATTAATCCTATTAGTGTCAAAATCATCCGCCAAAACCTTTTAAACGAGACGTTTTCTAAAAACAACAAACACAAAAGTAAAAGTAAGCATTCTACTATGGCGAAGCGATTCTGATTCTTAAATGAATCATTCACTTGAATCGAATCTTTTGAACTGTCATGTATAAACGATTCATTTGTGAATCCGTTATCAATTCTGACCCCTTGAACTGAGCACTGTTCAAATCTATGTTTATTAACCTACTCTATGTAAAAATAGCTATTATGTAATCGTGTAAAAGACCAGTTCTAATGTATATATATATATATATATATATATATATATATATATATATATATATATATATATATATATATTAATCCGAACATGCAGTATTCATGTAACGTAAATCCAGAAAAACAAAATATTTTTTTTGGGATACGTCTAAATCAGGGTTAATAATTGGGTTAAGTTTGATCAGCAAGGGCCTTTTTAGCTTTATATTTCACATATCAACAATTTAATCGAAAAATAACTTAATACGTTGATAAATAATTAAACAAACCATCACCCGTATGTTCCAACACTGGCTTCTTAAATTATTTACTATTATTATATTTTCCAACATGTACGTCACGCCAGGGTGGACCACGTAATGGCGTAAAAGACCAGTTCTAAAAGATCTGTTCAAAAGAACCGATTCCAGAAACGAGTCATCCCAGAGACTTTCCAGTACTACTCTTTCTTTTACTGTCTATGGTACTACTATGGCAGAGATGTCGCTAATGAATATTAATGTGGTAATGCTGACGTTGCGTCGTAACCTTCCTGGAGCGACCAATGGCGTTGCCTAATTAATATTAAGTACCTAGTCCTTCACGTAAGCGTTCACGTTGTAACAGTCTGACTGGATTTAGAAATCTATGAATGTGACAAAAACACGTGCTTGTGCCACAAAGACAGGTGCAAAACTTCCACACTAGATTCAGTTATTTCTCACTTAAAAGCTTAAACTTAAAATGTATGGTTAATAGTCACACAGAGCATGTCACATCAACAGTTTACAAACGGAATTTCTAGAAATGCTATTAATTTGAGAAGGGTTTACTCCTCACATGCCTATTTTTACTCCTCTCTGAAATATCACCTCCTGCAGCTGCATGACCTTTCCCATGACCACCTCTCTGTCAGTATCGGCTATCAGGCATAGTAAAATACATACGCTTAATGGACAGAATGCAACGAGAAGCACTAAATTATTATAAGAAAACATGTAAAAAGCATGAACAACATGTTTCCTCTTGTTTGGGAATGTAGGTGGAAGGGTGCTGGAGATCGGCTTTGGAATGGCCATAGCAGCCACTAAAGTGGAGTCCTTCCCCATTGAGGAGCATTGGATCATTGAGTGCAATGATGGTGTATTCCAGAGGCTACAGGAATGGGCCAAAAGTCAGCCACATAAAGTAATCAAAATATATCAGTATCTGCTAATTGTACTGACTTATTACAAAGCAGCTTATGACTTCTTAAACTGTCCATTATTTTGATTGTACTTGCATAGGTTGTTCCTCTGAAAGGCCTGTGGGAAGATGTGGTGTCAACTCTACCCGACAGTCACTTTGATGGTAAAATCATTTGAATATTTATTATAATGCAAGCAAAATATATATATATTTTTAATGCACATCAGTGCATAATGGTAACCTTCAATGCAAAAGATGTAAAATGTGCCGTTTACTCACCGATGGCTACATAAAATAAAGAAAAAGTCTTGAAAGAAATTAAAACATTTATTCAACAAGGATGCATTATATGAATCAAAAGTGATAGTATAAAATATGCGGTGAAACGAATACTGTTATTTTTTTCAGAATTCTTAAAAATTAGCATTTTCAACATTTGTGAGGTTAAGAATTGTTTCAATCATATTAGATCATGTGACACTGAAGACTGGAGTAATTATGCTGAAAATTCAGCTTTGATCAGAGGAATAGATTACATTTTAGAATAGAAAATAGTTATTTTAAATTGTATTAATATTTTGCATATTTGCTGCAATTATATTTTCCCCCCTAAAAATTAAAATTCCTACCGTCCCAAAACTTTTAAACAGTAGTGTAAATTTTGTCTAATAATATATGTAATGTATTAAAATGCACTGAACAGAAAATGATTATCATATGTGACCATGGCCCACAAAACAAGTCATAAGCATACATTTTTGAAACGGAGATGTATACGTCATCTGAAAGCTGACTAAATACGTTTTCCAGTGATGTATGGTTTGTTAGGATGGGACAATATTTGAAAATCTGTAATCTTAAAAAAAGAAAAAGAAAAAAATGTCTAAATATTAAGAAAATAACCTTGAAAGTTGTCCAAATTAAGTTCTTACCAATGCATATGACTAATTAAAAATTAAGCTTTAATATATTTACAGTAGTAAATGTACAAAATATCTTAATGGAACATTATCTTTACTTAATATCCTAATGATTTTTGGCATAAAAGAAAGATCAATCATTTTGACCCATAAAATGTATTGTTGGTTATTGCTACAAATATACCCCAGCGACTTCTGACTGCTTTTGTGCTCCAAGGTCACATATAATGTTCCAGTTTAGGAATTTATGACAGTTGTGTGAAGTACTCTGTGTATATTTCTCATCCAATTACAGGTATTCTTTATGACACATATCCTTTGTCAGAGGAGACCTGGCACACGCATCAGTTCAACTTTATCAAGGTTTGAAGACAAGTACATAAAAACCATTTGGGTTGACGTTTGCTGCGCGTGATCACGCTCTGTTTTGTCAAACGGTTTCCTAATCACAGTGAACTGTGTTATCAGGGTCATGCTAACAGACTGCTGAAGCCCGGCGGTGTGCTCACATACTGTAATCTCACTTCTTGGGGTGAGCTGCTGAAAAACAAATATACTGACATCGACAAAATGTTCCAAGTGAGTAGCTCAGTTCCTGACGTTCTCATTCCAACTAAATCCATATAATTGCGCTGTGGTTTTATGAGAAATCTACTTTTTTTTTTGCACAGGAGACACAGGTTCCCCACCTGGTGGAAGCGGGATTCAAGAAGGAGAAGATCAGCACCATGTTGATGGACATCAGTCCTCCCAGTGAATGCAAATACTACTCGTTTAATAAGATGATCACACCAACTATTGTTAAAGAATAAGAAAACAAACTGTATATAAATCATTCTACTGTCAAGTGTCTCTGAAATGAAATTATTTAATTCATTTATTGCATTTAATTATATAAAAATAACTAGAACAGTTTTGTAGATGACTAGTTGTGCCATTCAAAGACTTATTTCTTTTCTGTTTTGATTATACGACATCAAAATAAACACTACATGATTTACATATTTTGTTTCATATATCAGTATTGTGTATGTATTCACAGATAAAGAGCGCAGTGTATTATAGTTTTTGTTAATATCTTAAATTAGAGATGTTGATTTTAGTTAGCTTGTGCAATTTTGTTTTTGAAATTTGGATTATTTTTCTTTTTTTTAATGACTACATAGGTATTATTTTTAAAGTTTGGTTTTTAGTGCATCATTAAACTGAACGAAAATAAGAAATGCTGCCTTAAATGGCAAAAATAATAATAATAATGTTAACATTTTTATATTAAAACCAAATTTATTCATGCATTTATACATATTAGACTGTACTATACTTGTATTTACATTTTTAATTGTTTAATTGTAAAAATTAATTAATTGTAAATTGTATGTGAATGCACTAATGCACACACCATGACAAAACACAAATATCTGCATCAAAAAAGGTCAATGCACTCAGCAGTGAAGCAGAAAGTCTTTATTGTAGCTACAAAGAGGAGGAGCTTGAGCTCAAACCAGAGCAGCTCCTGAGAAATCAGCCTTCTGAGCACAACACATGACCAGTATTAAATAAACATCTCCACATAAACACAACAACCTCACTTGCGATACCATATTCTCATTTTCTTTTCTCTCTTGATCTTCTTCTGTAACTGCAGCGTTCCATAAAGCAGAGCCTCTGCAGTTGGAGGACAACCTGGACGGACAGACAGATGATCTTATTACACATATTAGAGACAATTCTCGATATAGTAGAGATGGACAATAATATTAACACTTTTCTTTTACATTTACAATATCGACATTTTATGAAAGCCAGTTCCTGCAACTAAATAAATAAAAAAAACAAGATAATTGCAGCTTTTAATCTAACAATTCAGATTTTTCCCACTCGGAATTACAATATACAAGCTTGAAATTGGCAGTTATAAAAGTTGCATGTTATAAGGTTAGAATTGAAAGTGTATATCTCACAACCCTGACTTATAACTCACAAGCAAGAAGAATTGAGAGATGTAAACCCACAATTGCAAAAAAAAGAAAAAGAAAAAAAAAAGGTAAGAATTGTGAGATGAAAGTCGCAATTACCTTTATTTTTTATTCAGTGAAGGGAACAGGCTTCCTTAATATTGACCACAATATTGCTTTCCAATGAAGATGGAAATGCTTCCCACGTGTTTGTAAGACTTTGAGAATGAACATAATTTATGTTTTTATGTTTCCCTCTAAATTCTGTGTTTTACATAAAAAAAAAATCTGGATACTGTTTTATTATTTAATACAAATATGGAATCAAAAATCGTGTCTAATTAAATTAATTACTAAGAGTGCGTCTTTTAAAATAACTTATATTTTATTCAATATAAAAAAAAAAATCTAATTATTAATTATTTTAGAACTGCATAAAATAAAACATGCATGAATCTCATTTTGTGAGATCAAACCGTGATTTGAGTGAATCGTTCCATCCCTAAAACTAATAATACTTTGAGAAGCAGATTTTTTTCCAAATTGAAATGAGCTTTTATTTTGGCGGTCTGTCGTAAAGATGTCTGAGATTCTGTGCGTGTTTGACAGTAGTTGTTCTCAGATGAACGTGAAGTGACTCTCATAGCAGCTCTTGAGATAAGGTTATCTTGTTCTTTTCTCATATATTGAGACACAGATTCTGAAATGCACATCTTATAGCTTGCTTAAATGAAACAAACCTGGGACGTAGATGTCCACTGGAACGATGCGGTCACAACCCCGCACCACTGAATAAGAGTAGTGATAGTAGCCACCGCCGTTAGCACAGCTACCAGGAAGAAACAAACAAGACGAAACATAATGAAGAATAATACAAATAAACGAGCTTGTCCTGATCAGTGTAGTCGCTCTTCTCACCTTCCCATTGAAATGACGTATCTGGGCTCTGGCATCTGGTCATACACCTGCAATAAACAAGACATTCATGCAGAACGTTATTATTCATAAACAGAAATATTAAAGGGATAGTTCTCTCACACACACACATAAAACCCTGATGTCGCTTCAAACATGTATGAGTTTGGTTCTTCTTGTGAACACAAAAGATGATATTTTAAAGAGTGTTGGTAACAAAGCAGCTACTGAATGTGTTCAGCAGAAGAAAGAAAATCATATCGGTTTGGAACGACTTGAGGATGAGTAAATGATGACAAACAATTCTATTAAAGGGAAGTTTATTCTCACTGATATGGTGCGATTACCTTACGCAGTGCAGGAGCCATTTTGTTCGTTAATGTCCCCGCGACTATCATGACATCAGCCTGTCTGGGACTGGCTCTGAACACGACACCGAACCGATCCATGTCATAACGAGGAGCCGCCATGTGCATCATCTCCACAGCACAGCAGGCCAGGCCAAAGGTCATGGGCCACAGGGAGCTCTGAAACACAAACATCATACATTTTTAAACTTTCCCCCACTTTTACAGGAACAACATTGTACGCTACGCTACTTCAAAATAATTTCAAATACAAAAGAGTTATTTTAGATGATAATAATATTTAGCCATTTATTTTTGATCACAAATGCAAGCTTGTGAGCAGAAGAGACTTCTTTTTAAAACATTAGGGGGAAAATAAATAATCTACCCACACCAAACATGTGAATGAGTGTGTTTGATGTCTTTAAAGCACATTTTTGTAAACGTGTAAAGAGTTACGTACTCGGCGTGCCCAGTTGACCAGATCGTCCAGCTTGGTGATGATGTATTCACCCTTGCTGCTGACCGCTGAAGCTGGTTTTGGGGCCAGAGCTGTGCTTTTCTCTCTGAATGGGACCAGACTGGACAGAAGGGTTCGCTCAGTTAATAATTAGTACTCTGTATGAGAGTTATTTTATAACATACAACCATAAAAAACAAAAATCAAAAACATCACTTTCGCACCTTGAGGTGTTTTCATCCTTTTTCTCTGTCAAAGGAATCTTCTTAAGAGCCGAAAACGATGAAATGACCCTGTTACAAACACAATATCAAGTAAAAACAAAATGAATAAAGACATTTTACAAGATTAGCTAAATATACACTAATAGTTAATAATAATAAAAAAAATAAAATTCTTAAAACTAATTGAAAATTTACCTTAGATTAAAGGAGCCAAGGGCAGGAAGACGGGGAACTGAAATAACACATTATGTGAGTAATGAGTGTGTATTATATATATTTATATATATATAGATATAGACACACACACACACACATATACATATATATATATATACTCTGTGTAGTAGTATTTTAATCTCAAAATATAAACAATGGCAAAAACTAATTTGCACATATCAGCGCAAAAAGGAAACCATAACAACACTTTACAATAATTACTATGCTTAAATCAATATTTTTTTTAAACTGCCATAAATAATCCGCTCAATTAATTCTTGAAAGGTTTATTAAGGCATTAGCTATACACTTTGTGACATTGATTTACAAAAATCACTGCTGAGTGGCTTTTTTGACTTTGAAAGGTATAAATAACAAACATATCTTTGCAGGACTTTATTCTGTAAATAACGCGAGTCTCGGATCAGTCATGTTAAGTAACAAGGTCAGCGAGCAAACTCCTTCAGAGCACGAAGGAATTCCTTCAACAACTGAAGAGGCGATGTAGATTAGTTACATCTAATGCATTCTATCTAAAAATAACGCAGTAATAGCAATACTGTGCATTACAGACATATTAAATCGCCTAGAATCAAGCTCGTTTACTCACCCATTAACGCCGCCATGTTTGCCTACCATCTACTTCCGGTGGCGCAGACTCGTCATGTGTATAAGAGTCCCCTCATAATAGCGCGCTCAAATAAAATTTTAAACAAAATACAATACAATACAAAACAAAATAAAACAGCTTTTGCATTTAAGCTATTACATTACACAATACATATTTACAAAATAAAACAATTAAACTTATTCGTCATATTAGACTAAAATGTCCATGCGCTTAGTATCATTAAAACCCCTTATGATCGGTATAATAACTAGTGATTAATTTATGGTCCACAAAAATATTTTCTACTTTAATTTTATATATACAGTATAATTTTCGTAACTAAATTCTATAATTACTACACTAAAATTGCAACAGAAAAGTCTATTTGTTGACAAAGTTGTCAGCATAGGCTTACTTGTTTTTATTGTATTTATTTTGAAGAGCTGAAAGCTGGTCCATATTAAACTAGTCTTTACAAAAAACAATTTTGACATCAGTCTGAGTTCAGTAAATTACAGGTTCATCGTCTTGAAAGTAATTATGGCTGCTATACCGTAATCATTGCTGAGATTGTGGGTTTGAGAACATGTGTTGCCAAAATGTGCAAAAGCTGTCATTAGTGCAGAACACTAATGTCACAAGTTTTTCCAGAAACACACTTTTTTTTCTTCTTACTTTATTGGGAACTGAAAATGGCCTGAGCATTCTTTAAAAATTCGAGTACAATACATATTGAAATTATTACAGATTAAAGTGTGAAAGCATTCTTCCATTGGCACAAACCTGTACAAATCTCTCAAGGCTTATCAATAAATTAAAAAGGTTAGAATCCAGCCCTATTCTTCAAGAAGGGTCAGAACACCAGCTGATTACAGGTCAACTGTTAATACCGTTCTCTATCATAGAAGCACTATTATCATACTACACATTCGGCCTTGTATGCAGGATGGAGCATGGGAACTTCACTGGCATTTACAAGCATGGCTTTACATTTATTTACATTTAATACAGGGATTAGTCTTCAGAGAGCAGCCTGTGGAAGTGATCGGTCCTCTTCTTTAAAACACTTCTGATGTCATCCTAGAAACACACAAAACAAGTTAACAATTACAAAAAAATACTACTTGTGATTTAAAGTGCCCCTTTTATGGATTTTTTAAAATGATCTTTCATGCAATGTAACAGCTCAAAGTGAATGAAAACATCCTGCAAAGTTTTAAATCTGAAAGTGCACCGTGTATAAAGTTATTGTCTCTTAAAAGAAAGTTCGACATGAAACGTTTTCATGTTGATGTCAATTTTATTTGGATACTTTTGATAAGTGATTCAAACAATAAAAAAGGCACACATTTTCCATCTTTAAATTTCACAAATATAGGAAAGCAAAGTTGCTTATCAGTACCCATATCACATGAATTAAGTTATTGCTATTTGCAATAATTCAATTTGATTAAAATAGTTGATCAGTTAGTACACTTTATATATATATATATATATATATATATATATATATATATATATAGATAGAAAAATGAAGAGAGTATAATTTTCCAGGACATTACCTGTCAAAACTTGCTTAAAACTGGAACTGTTCAGAATGTGTGGTCTTAATAGTTTACAGCTAATAAAAACTTCCATAATTAAATAATTCAATGCGTTTAAAAAAGTTATTTCTATTTTAATATTATTTATGAATTATCATCATTTTAGGAACAAACCTAAATTAACATAAAATACATATTTTGCTGAAATTTGATGTAGTGAATTTCGTGTCATGATTATGTAATGACATAATCGCACAAAGACATCACAACATCATTTAGCAACAAAACCACCTTCCTTAAGCAACTTCCCCAAGAAAGTGAAAACAAATTCATTCTTTGCCACTAGGTGCTGCTTTTGAAGCAGGTAAAAATAGCTGCTTTCCCAAATACACTGCATTATCAGTCTTTACAGGCATGATGAAAAAAAAATATATAAAAAAAACAATTGGACCAATCATCGCAAATTAGCATCATGCAAAGGAGACCTTTAGAAAAATTCATTTATTGAGTGAATCATCAGGGAGTCGTTGAGCAAGTAAAGTAAAAATAAATGCAAATTGTAAGACAAGTGTTTTTTTGACCTTGCATGCATGTCAACCTGTTGTTAAGAGCCTCCCAAAACCAAAATATAAATCTTTCATTACCCATAATAGGGGCACTTTAATAAATAATACCCCTACACAGTTCTAACTACTGGTTTTTATTAAAAACTTTTTTCTATATACACGGGTCATTTTCCCATATTTAACTCTTAAATCATTATTTATTGTTTAGGAACGATATTATCTAGCCTTTTTTCTCTACTTTATTAGTTATATTATTAGTTTGAATAAATGGCCTTTTTGAGCTGGCTAGGAAAACTTACTACTGCTAGTATGTTTTGTGTTATATAATCAATTTAAATACTTGCATAGAAGTTAATGGCTGAAAACACTCACCGCATGCACTAGTTTCTCCATGTACGGAATGAGCTTTTGCAGCTCACGGTCCTCTTGATTTCCAATCCAGCTTTTTATGGGAATCATATTCATCAGCTAGAAAGAACAAAAGCAGATCCAATAAGAACATGGCACTGATATACTGGTTAGATTTGATGTTTAACGAACACATTTCCATAGAAAAGGTAAAGACAGGTTTATACGTGATATGGGAAGGTGTGTGGGGCGTTGTCCAGGATGACCGTCTTCGACAGGTCTCGCTCCAGGATGGTCAAGTCTTTAATGTAGTGTCCAAGCACACAGGCACAATCGTCCTGATACAAACGATGCCTTAAAAACAAAAAGCTACATCATTACATATTCATACTTTCGTCAAAGCAACGTTTGTGACCTGTAAACAAAACTAGTTGAACTAGGGAGCTCAGGATCGGTTGAGCACCAAATTCATCAGTTGGCATTGAGTAACTTTTAAAGTGTTGCCGAAGGTTGATTTTTCTCTTTGGGTTAAATGTCTGAAATATTGCATTAATTACATTTCACTGAATTGCATGCATTGAAATATTCTGCGTTCTACCAATGAAAAAAATTTGCTTAAATGTTACATTTTGAGAAGGAGGGCTACTGGTAGAAAGCACTTTGAGCTGTGTTTACATTAAATTAATGCATATATGGAGAGTTCATTTTCAAAAACATAACACTGTTTTTAATAATTTCTTAAAAATCATGTTTTTTTTATTGTGCATTCCAATTAATCTCAAACTGCAGTTGGGTTATTTTGATTAGGTAAAAAAAATTAACACCATAAAAATAATAATAAACGTGGTAAAAAATTAAATAAACCTGGTATTTATCTGGTTTGGCAAATAAACTTTTCATATGTAAAATATGTATTTAAGGCATTAAGTTTTGATATTTTTGATTGGCATGGGGTAGTTTTGTCACCCAGACCTGGCAACCCTGGCTGTATGGAGGAGAGCAGACGTTTTCAGTTTACAATTGTTAGCATACATTATCCAGCTAAATTATTATAATTTTTTTTAATGGTTTTTATTTAAACTTTCAATCTAAGTTAACTATAATGATGCTGAAAGATGTGCGAAGCATTTGATCAGATGATGTAATGTAGTCAGTTGGACTATCGGTTTGCTGATGCTCAGCCGAGAAGCATTTTGCTGACAATTTAGGATATATGGGATTCAACATGTCTCTCACCTAAAGAGCTTTTTATTAGGGTCCAATATATCTACAATCTTCTCTGCGTATTCCTTTTTTGCAGAGGTGTAAACAAACATCTGTAACAGGAAAAAAACAAAACAGAATGGGTATATTAATACATAAATTCACTGGCAACATCTAAAGCTTGTTCTCACCTACACAAATATTCAGCACAAAAATTTGATTAGGTTCTTGCATACTATTTTGTCCATTCATGCTAAAAAAAAACAAAAAAAAACAGTAGACGGCCCAAATCCAAATGTAAAAGTACATTTTCTAATGACAGGTGGCACTTAAGCTGAAGCAGAAACACTTTTCTGAGTAACACCCGCTTGTCATGGAGAAGATAATAAGTCACATTTATATTATCTTCCAAACAGCCATTCAGAAATCTGTATTTGACGTTGTGTTTATTAAATAACTAAATTTTATGTTTTATATAACAAAAGCAGCTCTAGGCATGTAACCAAAAGCACAAATCGTATATGTTGCATTGATGGCATGCAAACGTCCTATCAAAATAAATAAATAAATAAAAGTGCAGCGCATCAAATAATCATCTTTGTTTTAGTGTAATATTCACAACGTTTACCTCAAAATGTTTGGTCATGGCTTGTAGAAACTCTTTGACATATGGTCTGAGGACCACGTAAACCTGTGAAGAGATGTCTGATGAATTACAAGAGCAACACAGTTGCAAGATTTTCCATGACAGCTGCAGGATGTTAACCGCTATTCCAATAAATGCATGCACGAGAAACTTAAAGGTATAGTTCATACAAAATGAAAATTTGCTCAGTTTATTAATCCAAAATGTAGAGGAGTTGGTTTCTTCATAGGAACTGATTTAGAGAAATTCACTTGATCACCAATGGATCCTCTGCAGTGAATGGGTGCCATAAGAATGAGCTGATTAAGAAACATCACAATGATCCACACCACTCCAGTCCATCAGTTAACATCTGGAGAAGACAAAAGCTGCTTGTTTGTTGGAAACAAATCCATCATTAAGATTTTTTTAACTTCAAACTGTTGCTTCTGGCTATAAAATATGAGTACTCCATCCATAACTTCCCCCAGTAAAAGGTCTCGTCTGAATTATTCACTTTATACAAGTCAAACAGTCAAAACAAATTCTGATGTGGAAGAACAACAGGGAATAATATAATCATATTTTGGAAAGAAGTGATGGTATGAAGTTAAAACATCTTAATGATGGATTTGTTTCTTACAAACACGTAGCTTTTGTCTTCTCCAGATGTTAACTGATGGACTGGAGTGGCTGTGAATAATGTGATGTTTTTATCAGCTGTTTAGACTCTCATTCTGACGGCACCCATTCACTGCAGAGCATCCACTGGTGAGCAAGTGCTATATTTCTCCAAATCCGATGAAGAAACAAACTTGGATGTCCTGAAGGTGAGCAAATCTTTTCAACATGTTTAATTTTGGACGTTAACTAATAGATTTACCAACCTTGTACTTGTGATCTTGAAAGTGGGTGTTGAAGGTGTATTCTGCATCATGAATCACATTGAGTGAACTGAACACAAGGGTTTCATCCTAGAATCAAAAAGAAATGAAATACAAACCAGTCGCCTCAAAAACCTCAATCCAATCAATGCAAACAGTGATCCAGTAGTGAACTTCATTGTCATGATTGTTAAAGCGTCTCTCAGTGGGGGAGCATTAACAGCCGTAACATCTGATTTAATAACCCTGACATTAATCCCCAGTCACCAAACTGCATGCAAATTCAATCAGTTTAATGACATTCTCACCAAAATGTTGAAATGAGCAGGATATTAGGAAGATAGCTTACCAAATCGAGCACCAGGGTAGCAGCAGGTGTGCTCCTCGTCTTTGGGGGAATGTCCCGCACAGCTGAGACCGGCCTGGACTGTTGTGAACGATTTGGAATGTTCTTAATAAACGTAAAACTGAGGAGCAGGGAAAAAAAACAAACATTTCAAATGAATCCTAAATCGGTCTGATTTGCACAAAATGAAATTGGTAGAAGAGACTCACGGGCTGAACACTTCTTCATTCTCTTCATCCTCTGAAAGAGGACTGGCAGCACTGTAACCGAACACACAGTGTTCAGGGCTGAACATGGGACTCGTGTTTGCCTGCTCTCCTGTTAAAATAAACAAGCCATAACCAGATCAGAGCATGTTGCTAATACATCACTAGCAAATCCTATCAAGTAGAAGCAAAATTATGACTGAAATAAGACCGGTGGCTGGTTTATAAAAGTTATCATCCCCTCAAAGGAACTCTGTTTGGAAGTCTGATCCAGGAAATAATATAAATCAGATTATCTAGAAAAAAATACAGCACACAGATTCATAACAGTCTAGAGGACTGTCAAATTCAATTAAAAACCTTAGAGTACACACAAAATGTTTCATAATAAAGGTCACACACTTTATTTAAAATGAGAAATTTAACATTTAAGCCATATATAAGTGATTCTTTAAGTTTAGGGTAAAGCAAATATGGTTTACAAAGTAGGTGTCACTGTTAAAGCTTTTTTAGATCTGTAGTGTGGGAACATGTTGTGTGTTTTTTTTTATTATTATTATTATTAACTGCCAGGTATATTATGGCTAAAAAAATTGAACCCCCCCCAAAAATTAAAAAAGTAAAATAAAAATAAGTTACTAAATAAAAGGAACAAATTAGTGCAACATGGCCATGATTTAAATTAAATTATATTTTTTTATACATGCTAATAATTACTAATATGCTGGCAAAAACTTTCAACTTTTTCATAAATGATGAGAATTGTTTAAATGCACTGACGGTCTCGTGGGGGTGTGAGAAAGTGCACTGAAGGAGAGTAGAGGCTTCGAGCAGCAGGATTCAATGATGAATGCCTTTCCCGGAGGAGACGGACTGGGGTCTTGAAATCTGACTCTAAAAATAAAAAGGTGAGCATGGGATTATTTTTAGATATCGTATCATCATTAGTAAACTCTTAAATAACATTCATCAATTTCAGTGATATACCTTTATTGTCCACAGCTGATAAAGCTTTTCTCCTCCTTCGTGGACGTTTGGCTACTGTTGGGACATCATCAGGGTCCGGATTCGAGTGGTCCTGAAGATCTTTAACTTCATCCTAAAGGGTGAACAGACCAGGCAGTTAATAAACCTGCCATTAAGAAATTTATTTTTGACATTAAAATGTGCAATTAAAATTCACATTCGAATATCTTATAAAGAATATACATTTTTCAATTTACTTTGCGTTTCAAACAACTGATTACGAGATCCATGTGCTCCTTCAGCGACAATACACAGAGCAGCTGATTGGCTGAGATAGAACTTCTCAAACGCCATTCAAAAATACTAAAGTCTTATTGGCTACTCTCTGAGAATTCGCCCCGCCCATAAACAGTTGAGGCAGTACTGCGACACTTACCAGAAATACAGAAATTAGTATTATTTGTATTATTTACAATAACTTTTTTTTTAAAATGTTGATTTATGATATTAGAAAAATAAAATAAAAAGTATATAGTAACGTTGTTTAATTCCGCTAACCGGATCTCTTGCTTTAAATCGGTTAGCATCATGCTAACCAGGCCTGTGCAGATCATTCACAATACGGAATCACATGCTCAATTAAATCACAAACACACATACACACACACAGTTTGCTTTTCATATGTCGTGTTCGAGACAGAAAGACTGACCTGGGTCTCCGGTCCTGGTGTCCCCGGAGCGGCTCGACGGCGGCGGCACGGTGTCGTTGGGTTTTCGTTTAAAATATTTCTCGAGCGAAGTCTCATTTTGCTGGAGCCCCGATTAAAACACGTTTTCAACGGAAATAGAGATTTTAAACTCTCAGGA
The DNA here is from genome assembly GCF_023724105.1 of Carassius gibelio. NCBI lineage: Eukaryota > Metazoa > Chordata > Actinopteri > Cypriniformes > Cyprinidae > Carassius > Carassius gibelio. The sequence goes on from NC_068406.1 coordinate 22,971,313, forward strand.
ATACTGTTTAAACGTCGCGTTCCTCTCTATGAATACGATCCATTAGATCCGTCTTGTTGTTTCCAGACGGACTGACCTCAGTTTAAACCGATGAATCAAACGCAATCGAGCGTTAGCCAATCAGAACACACGCTCGAGATGGTGGGCGGAACTTTAAAAAATGGCGCAACATTGTTTACAGGCAAAACATCGTTTACTAGTAGCAACACACGTCATTTATTAATGCAAAATTAAGGCGACAAACAATCGATGTATTAATTGTAACGATATTCTAATTTTACGTTATTCAAATTTTTGTGGATTGTTTTAATAGGCTGAAACAAGTTTAAATGCTTGTTTTCTGACAGCCCTGAGAAATGTCCAGAAACTGGATCTATTTTCCCTCTTTACAACACAACGTTTTCAATTGGAGGCCATCATAATTACCATATTACATGCTCAACTTTCTTAATAGAATTTGGAATATATGCTATATGACTTAATTTTTCAGTGAACAATCCTAGTTAAAATTTTTGACCTAATGCAATAACTTTAACCAAAAAGAATATTCAAATAAAATAACAATTTACATATATCAAGTGATTTGTTAAATGATTTCAAAAATTTTACAGTTATGACCAAAAAAAAAAACCAAAAAAAAAAAAAAAAAAAAAAAAAAAATTAAAAAGGTTGATAAAAACTCTTTCTGAACAGAAAAAACTTTTTATGTACTGTGGAAAAGTACGTTTACTACAATATTCAGGGTTTTACTAAAATCTTAAGCTGAAATGAATCAAGAACCTCTTAGATTTTGTCAGAATTATACTTTATTGTATTCAATGTCTGTTTACAGCTGAAGATCTTCATTTTTGAAAAATCAAACATTGAAAAATCTGATGCTTGACAATTATAAAATGTAAACGAACATCAATAGTACATTTTGCAAACTTTGAACCATCAAAATCATCAACATTTACTTTTTTTTTTTTTTTTTACGATGCAATAACGCACTGAATGCAATAGAAAACATACACACCCAAACTGGAGATCCGGAATTACCTTTACATTACAACATATAAAAAAATGCAAATAACTTTGGTAAAAAAAAAAAAGAAGAAAAAATGAAAAATTCAAGTCCATCTACTAGACCTACATTTGTTTTTGAACGTGTCGATGTGTTTTGTGTCATTATCTGTTTTATCAGCATTCACACTGAGAGAGGTACATCTGTGGTGTGATGATTTCACAAAATATAGATTATAGAGTATTTTCAATCCATAACAGCACTTATATGTCATTCTTTGAATCTCATATCCACCCCCCAGTTACACATAGATATATTTATTTTCAAAATAAAGTTAATTATCCACACAAACAGAGATTATATTAAATAGGTTAGGATTGTCTTTGTCCTTCACCCCTAATAGAAATGGTCAAAACGGGTGACACTACGCAATTCATACATTTAAAAAAGTGGAATTGGTGCACAGTGATACGCAAAGCACCGTAACCAAAACCTGATCTCTCCTAAGAGCAATTTCAGATTCAACCTAAGCAAGCCAAAACTCAAAAGCACTCACAAAAGAAAGGGATATTTAGGAAAAAAATTATATATACTTGCCATTAATAATCCTTGAGTCAATGTGGAAACATTTAGGATTGCCATTATAAAAGGTTAAAATGTTACATGCACTGTGACCGCAGCACTAAATCTGTGTAAATAGAGGTAGAAGTGTATTTCCTGAGAAGACCACAAATGCCTTATAACCTAAAACCTAAACTTCACAGCGGTCTAAGAAATGGGAAAGTGAATGACTTGATTTTTAGTGTAACGTTAAGATCTGCACAGACAAAAGCAAACAAAGAATTATCAAAGAATAAGGCATCCTGCAATAACAGCGAAAGGTTTATTGTACAGCAATTTGGTTGTCCTTGCAATAAAGTGGAGTACAATAGCATGCTATTTTCAAATTTGCATATGTTAAGGCATACAGCGGAGTAAAAACAGACCAGGATACCAACAGCTTGAAAAGGGTGTTATGTGTATCTGTCTTACTCTTTGTGGTAACAGTATCGTTTCCTCGTAAAACAAAAGAAAACACACTAGGGAAAGGTCATTACAATAAAGATCTACTGTTGTACATCAATGTGTCACTTAGAAATTAAGGGATTTGATTGTAGAAGGAGGGCTTGCAGATGAAACTGATATGCATTGAAGAAAAACGTGTTGTTTTAACAGTTTCAAGCAAAAAGGGGCTGGATGCGACGTCTAATACATCAAGAAGTCAAAGAAAGAAAGTAGATATATATATATATATATATGTCCTGTTCTTCCTCACAGCCGGTAGATCCATGTGAAAAGTGATGAATTTGAAAAGCTTGCAAACAGATATTTGCTGATAAATGAGTTTTTGAGGTAGAGATTGTGGCAGTTATGACTCTGAAGTGTGTTAAAATGAGGTTTCATTTTCTAAACAGGAAAAAAAACTACAATATTGTACAATACAGACAGCAACGGAAAGACTTTCTAGACTGTTTTCTGTACAGCAACTGAATAGTAAAGAGTTATATGCTTTAACAGTTTGACGGTTGAGGATCTCGGCTGCGATAGCAAAGGCTGCAAGCTCGATCACTAATGAGGGAGCGAGGCATTTAACTTCAAGTCACTCTCAAGTTGTACCTGCAAGATCAAAATATAATATTTCCATAAAGCCTGGAGCATCTCTCGCTTATTAAAATAATGATTCGACTTCTTATGAGCGAATAATAAGACAGTAGTTGAACATTTCACCTCCCGATACCTAACAAGTGTGTATTTTCATCTTGCATACAGTGTAATGCTAGAAGAGCTTGACATAATTCATTAACTAGCTACATGCCGATTAAAGACTGACCAGGAAGAGTTGATGAGACGATTTAAAACAACCTTGAAGGGGTCGATCTGTTAAACACAGGAAGCCACATCCTTTAAATCCCTTCAGAGGAGATTTTTTTCCCCCAAATGTTTCTCAAAAGACACTTTTCGAAACGTGCCACTGCAATGAGGATTTCCTCTGATTTGTGCTGCACATAACTAGAAACAGTTGCATTGCTGGACCCCTCAAAACTGCATTCGATTAAGCTGAAACGCCAAACTAAAGATCTCCAGTTAGTGTAGTATTCAAACACAAGATGATTTGTTTGTTCAGATCTTAAAATCAACCTATTACACTGTCATGCTTGGAGTCGAACTGTAATTATTTTCAGCCAAACTGCTGATCTGAGAGACGTTCGGACTCATGGAGAACGTGACGTCCAGAGTCTGCCAGCAGTCGTGAAGATGCAAAGGTTATGAACGCGTCTACAAATGCATGCGTGAATCAGCTCCTTAAAGAGACCGCTCACCCAAAAATGAGCATTCTGTCTAAACTTGTATTCATTTCTTCTGTTGGAAACAGAAGATGATGTTGGTGTGATATATAAGAGCTTCTGATATAAAGCTCGGAGTTAGAAAACCAAGAAAAAAAACAAACAAAAAAAAACAGCAGAACTTCTGACAATAACGCACTTTGTATTGTGTTCGTGCTGAAGACGTTGGCCTGTCAACAGCACTTTCAAACCGTGAAGGAAAAACCTTCACAAGGCACTGCAGATACATACACAGAGAAACTCAAATCTACAATATATTATTAGTTCAGATGACTAAGCTGTTCGCATCACACCTTATAACAACAATACTATTGTTATGGTTTTGCTTCTAGACGAAAAGCTTTTGTCAGTCAGAGACCTTAAAACCCTAAAAAGCAGAATCCTACTGCCTTGTCAACGCCAGACAGTGTGCTCACAGAAAAGAGAAATAAATTATTCACAGGTTTTGCATATACATCATTATCTTTATAATAAACTCTGTTGTTATTTTAGATTTTCTTTGACTCCTGAATAAAGGAGAGTGTAAATAAAAGACCTGAGCTAGTGTACTTCAAGTTGAGAACGATTCAGTTATTCCTGCACTGTTTTTTTTTTGGCATATCTTGTATAGTAACTGAGGTTTTTTGGCTTTGGTTTTGCACTGAGGAAGAGTCTGAGGTGTTAAGGCGATTGGCTGTTGGAGGAGGATGAGGTAGGTGTGTGGTGAGCTGATTGAGGCCCGCTGTTGCCTGCAGAAGATTTGTTGGATGAGCTCGGCGCCGCGGTCTGGGCGAAGAGAACACCTGTTGTGAGAAAACAGAAAGATTGGTCACAATTGAAACGTGGAGAACTTGAACAGAAAGAATCTGTCGGCTACTCACCGGTGTAGACGACTCCATTGAGCTCCACAGACATGCTGATGCTGTTTAGGCCATTGCTGTTCAGGTTCATGGTGGAGTCCTGCCTGCTTTCTGATAGAGAGAGAGAGAGAGAGAGAGAGAGAAGGAGTTTAAGTCCTTTCTTTGTTCTTTTCTCCCCACACTTTTGAAAAATAATAGTACACCTCTTCTCAAAAAAGTAACATGATATGTTATTCACTTCACAACATTAAAACCACCTGGTTATGTTTGGAGAAGATGAAGACTCTCCCACTTACTGATCAATGTTAAATATTATCACCAATTGGAGTTATGTTTTATAATTGTGTACGGATCACGAACATGTCAGGTAACTTTTATTATTGGCTATGTATTGGTGTATATTTTTATTTCAATTTTTTTTTATTGTTATTAGTTTTATTATTGTGTTAACCTTTATGTAATGTATGATAAGTTACTTTGGCAGAAAGGGTTTTGAAGGGGGGAAAAGCTATAACTGAAACTGTCTCAAACTTTTTGTTAATGCTTTGAAAAAATTTATAAATAAATGTTAATAAAAAAAAATAAAAATAAAAAACACCTGGTTAATGGGGCTGTACGATAACGGCTAATCATAATTATTTAGCTAAATTTTTTGTCATTTTACTTTCTTTTTTTTTTTTACATTTCATCAGAATTATTGCATTTCACACAAGCAAAAATCAAGAGTAAAACACAAACTTGCATGTTTGCATTCAGAAAATAGCATGGCTGTGTTACGCTTTTATTTCAGTAGAGATCGCTAAACTCCCATTTAAATATTTGTCCTTGTTTTCAGTGCATTAATGTTTTTTCCATAATGAAGAGAGAGCATGTACTCATGGTTGCCAGGTTGGGAGATTAAGGAGTTAGTTTACACAACATCATTTGTGTTTACTAAAAACATTTATTTAAATGCCGACAGCTGAAAATGCATGAACAAGAGGTTTCAAAGTGCAAGATGTTGAAAATGATACTATCATCTCTGTGTGAAAAAACTACACCAATTTTATGAAAACATACCCTAAATAAACCACTAGATACAAAATGTACTGATTTATGAAAAAAAGCTTTGATTGGGGGATTTAAACTCTTGAAATCTGGCAACTGCAGCCATTAAAGCTTGTTACCAATACAATGGCAAATAAAATGAACTGTTTTCAGGATAAATACGCAGCAGGCAAACGATGATCACAATTCAGACTCGATTCTGAACTGACTTTAGCTAAATAATGACACTAATGTCTTACAGAGCTGTTTTACTGTCTGTCTTCACAACGGAGTCTCCATCATTAATTCTGCTTTTCCTATTAATCTCTTTAAAGCTGCTTTGACACAATTTGAACTGTATGAAGCACTTGAGGGTTTGAAGAATAATGTAAAATAAAAATAAATAAAAAATAACATTAGTGTTTTGTTACTGAACAAATCTTTTGAGTCAGTGATCCATTCATTAAAAAAGTCACTCCCAAAGTGTGAGAATTATTAATAATAGTGCTCATGACTCTACTAGTAACTCCCCTGTGTGCAATCAAACAGAAACCTTCCAGCAGGGGGCGCTGTCTTAGCCATTTCAATAGTTAAAAACAATGAAAAGAGTTCACATGCTGCGGCAGGGGGAACTTGTTCGGTCTCTTATTCATCTTCCGATAAAATACACAAGCCGAAACCTCTAGTACTTAACAACGCTGACCAAGAAAAGGAAGTCATGCTGTGTCGAGGCTGGGGTTTCCACACAGCAAAACTATTCGCCTTGGCTTTCTGTCATTGCGGTCGACACCTCCAGTCTCCTAATGAGTCAGATCCCTCGTGCCAGCGTACTTTAAAGTACATCGCATCAATGCAACTACAGTTCTGATAAGATCTAATCAGAGCACTTCTAAACACCCTGATTCCTCATTCATTAGAACGAGTGTTTTAATAAGAACAGTACTAGAGTAGTACTGTGGGCTCAATGACTCACCCTCCAGAAGACTGCTGACATCTCCACCTAACAACTACTGATCTGTATAGAGCACATGCCAGTAATTAAGTCTGGCTGTGGTAATATTTTCACACCCTTTCCTGCTAAACAGAAGGTACCAGTGAAAGATGATGTAAGAGGGGCTTTGCAGTGCTGTACTAGAAAACACATTGAGTTCATTTCATGACCTCAGGAACCAAAGGTTGGATATTCCACACACAGGTTTCCCTGAAACATCACAAATTTTTTAAAAAGGTGTTTTTTCTCAGGTCGGTGTTTATGGGAAAGAATAAAACCACAGTAAAAATGTAAATCGAGGCAACTCTGTGTAGGCTAAGAGTGTGGAGTCAGATGAACCTGCCTAAAATTTCAAAGAGAAAATTTCACCCAAAACTAAAAATTTAAATCCTAACCCTAAAGACTTTCATATTCAAAACACAGATGAATATATTTTTAATGAAACCTGACTTTGTAAATTGTAAATCCACCTAAACTTTCATAAAGAGATGGTAAAAGATACAGTTGAGCTTCATTTGACAATGTCAATGAACAAAACATTAAATCTGTTTATCATATAAAGTAACTGTGTCTCTTTAGAAACTTGGTATATTTATTTATTAAAATATCTTCAGGCAAGCAACCTACTGTGGTTGTAGCCCAAACAATGATTGAGATGCACTTGAAATCGATTTGAAAAGTTGATTGTGGTTTTACATTACTCTTTATAGTCAGCGCATGACAAACAGTGATTCTCTCGTTTGTCCGGTTCGGTTTCATCTGGCTTTAAACTAGTTTAAATCAAGTATGTTTTGCGCTTTAGACTGCTGCGCTGCTGTTTGAGCTTTAAACCAAGCGGATGAATGCTCTGTGTGGCACAGATTAGATTTGTAGCACTGTTTTGTTTCGCTTTTGGCGCATAAAGATTATATCAAGCATTCCGTTATTATTTTATAGATTTTGAATGTTTGCTTTGATGCATCCAGTGTAACACTGTGTTAGAATGTTGCAAACCGTGTTACAATGTTTCAGCTCATCTCATTGTGAATCTTGCTCATAAACTCATCTTAAACAAATGCCATCCTTTCAAAAAAATAGCTTCCAGCGTCTCCACCGGGTGACGATACCATCACCAGTGAAAAATGCTGTTCTAGTTGGTTTTAAAATGTGACTCTATCCCTACTATGGCTATATTTGTTCCATCAGCAGGCCAGAGTGTTAAAGTGACAGTACCTTGGTTGTTGATGCGGATGTTCATGGGGATCTGTGCCGTCATGGCCAGCAGGTTGTGCTGAAGGGCTCTCTGCAGTAGCCGCTGGTGGTCCTCCAGTGGTAGTGCAATCTTCTTCTCCGGGGGCTCGCCGGACTCCAGCTTGTCCCGCAGCTGCTCCAGCGCAGCTACCTGTGCGATGGTGGCCGCCTGCGCAGCTGCAGCCTGAGCCGCAGCTACTGAATGAGTGGCCAGAGACACCGGCAGACGGGCCTGAACGCCGTCATCCTCTACAACAGAGAACGACCAAACACCGCTGAAGTCAAGCAAACCAGAAGACATCAAGGAGAAGGACTGATGACATGATCCATAATGTAATCTATTTAAGATTATGCATTCTGATTTTAGATCACTTTTAGAAGACAGTGTACAATTTTTATAATATTAAAAAAGAAAATAAATTCCATTCTTTGCTATCAACAACAAGAAATGCATTAAACTTTACAGTACAAGGGCTTCCCCAAAGTAGGGTTGACGAAAGAACTGCTTAAGGTTCATGAAATGCTAATATGATTTATTAAAAAAAAAAATGCAAAAAAAAATAAAATAAACTTGCATGCCAATGTTACCGATATCTGACATCAGAGAACTGGGAACATGCAAACAATTTACTAATATGTGACCTTAAAATCTAAGTGTTCTTTAAATAAATAATTCATTCAAGGGTTTGGCTGACAAAAAAAAAAAAATTAAACATGAAAAGTGTTTAATAACCTGCATAATTATTTGTCTCATACTTGGTCTAACTGGTGCATTTGTCCACAAATTAATAAGCACAGATCACAAATCTGCATTTACACGGCTATTCCATGTATCTAAATCATACGACACAAAGTAGAATAAAAAAAAAAAGATACATTTTAAAGAGAAAAGTATTTGGAACAATTAGTAGCCCAATCCATTCAAAAAGTAACTGTAATCTGATTATGAGCATTTTAGAATGTAATCGAATCTAATTACAAGTACTCTATGTTTGGTACATGATTATGTAATCTGGATTGGATGTAATCAGTTACTTCCCATGACCCACTGCATTGAGGTTTTACCTTTCTTAATTCTCTGTAAGGATGAGGCCGAGGCTCCGTTGCTGGGCAGGGCGATGCCCATGGGTGGCATGGAGAGTTTGGGAGAGGAGAGCATTGTGGGTGTCCCGTTGGGCGAGTAGGCGAAGAGCGAGCTGCCAAAGCTGTGTCTGCGTCCCTCTCGCCGGTTACTGTCGATGGCCGCCTGCAGCTCGTTGGGGTTGCTGAGACCCCTCTTCTCACATTCGTAAGGATACAGATACTTCATATACCTGCAGAGGGGTGAGGAATTAAACTTAAACGTCTATCCATCGATTGCAAGAGAAACCCTAACTTTTGATGCAAAAAACTTTGAAATGAAATCTAAAAAATCTGAGACTGCATTTCATGCATCAGTAATATCTAAGGGCTCATGCACAGACATACTGTGTCTCAGTAAAATGGTTTAAACTGCTGTTTATGCCTTCCTGAATCAAGCCAGTGACAAAACCCATCAACTGTTAGCTGTGTGACAACCACTGGTTATTTATAGTGATTATTTTAGATATAGAAAACGATTAAATCATTGGAGCAGTCAATTCAAACACAATACGAGTCTATCTGTGATTAGATATTTTTGTCATTTCCGCCAAAACTTCTGCTGCAAAAGTTTGGGAAAATATCTAATTGCGTGATTTCTAATTAAAATGCAATTTAAAAAAATGCATAAAGGTGCATAAAGAACATCACATTTATTGTGCTTGTTTGTAGAGCCGCATGATTGTGACCAAAATGTTATGGTTGGATATTATTATGACTAATGATAATTATTCTGAATGTTATTATTATAAATTTCTAAATGAAACTACAAATTACAAAATAAGAAATATTGAATATTACGCTCTTATTACAAAAAAATAAGTATTTAAGAATGAACATAATTTTAGCAAAAAAAAGGTAACCTGTGAACAGAGACCCTTTAATTATACATCACAAGGTTTTATTATAAAATATTATACTATTATGCTACAAATCTGTGACAGCAATTTCTTAATTTTTGTCAGAAGGTGCGCAAAACCCAAAATAGACTAAATGCCTTTCATATAAAATATGAGCCTTATGCATTCACTGTGAATTAAAAATGTGCATCACAGAAGTAAATAGCACTTATGATGCGCCAGGAAATCCCTAATATGGGCAAAGACATCTAACTAACACTGTCGAAACACTTTCACTGATTAAACATGGAAACACCTGCGGAGTAGCTCTAAATCTAATGCCATGATCAACACTTCACTATCAGTTCATCTGAAACACAGTGAAACTTTTTTAATTCAGGGTAGAAAATAAGCATTTATCTCTAATTCATGCAGTTTTGGTAAAAACACTAAATATAGCTTCTCCTGTCTGTGAAGGTGTCGTGAGTACATACTGTGTTCTGAGAGTGAAGGCAGCACTGGTGATGGAGGTCGGCAAGTTCAGGCCCTTCGTGATCTCTCTCCACAACTTTTTATTTATGACCTCCACCAGCCCCCCCTTCTCTGTCACCAGCTGGTACAGCATGTAGAGGTCCAGCACCTGCTTGGCCATGATGGGAATCCTGTTCACTGGCGTCCCTGCACAAAAACAAACAGCTGCGTTGAGCGTCTTCACAGTTCGAGTGGATCCGCTACAAATCAAAGTAGTGAGTTTCTGCTTTTCTCTACGCAGCAGACTGTCGCACTCATGCATCTGTGCTGGAAATACACAAAATATTAGTAACAAAGTCGTTTTTTTATTCTATATTAAATTATACCTAATAATAATTGTATTTTCTATGAATATGTATACATACATACAGTGCCGTTCAAAAGTTTGGGATCTTTGGGATGAAGTATTTAATGAAGCATCTTCTGATCAGCAAAGCTGCATTTATTTGATCCCAAAACGTTTTTTTGTTAAATATTATTGCAAATTATTATTGCTTTGTGAACAGTCAGTTGTTACATGTCTCCAAGCAATACAGTTTAATTTAGTTTCTGAATAAATCCACGTTTTGAATTAATCGAATGAATGAATGACTCATAAATTAATTTTTTTTTTTTCCAGAATGCATTCAACAATAAAATAATAATAATATAAAATTTAACTTTTTTAAATTATATATAAAATTATATTTTAAAAAGTTATGCATGTGTGTGTATATATATATATATATATAAATATTTGATAAAATATTTTTTTAATAATTAAACTTTTTTGTATCATTTCCTTTCATTTCAGAGTTGCTTTTCTCTTTAGGCAGCAGATTGTTGTACAAATGCATTTGTGCTATAAATCAACATAGCTAATAAAATGTCCCTCTTTAGCAGGTGTTGGAGGACATTTTCCACAGCCAGGCAGCAGGTTTAACAGGAACACATGCTTCGGTCTCAAGGCCAGATCATGACATGGACATGTGTTCGCACTCCCAGGTTTATAAACACACATGTGCTTGTGGGAGCCACAGCCCTGCTTCAGCATGATATGAAGAGAGAAAACTGCAGCGCTCCGATATAAATACACATAAACATCACCAGGGAGATGTGAAAGATGAGCTGGGTGTTGATGTGAGTGTGTTTGTGGCAGAGTCTGGAAAGGTTAGGGTCATAAAGTTCTCTATATGTCTGGATTTCTTTATAAATACCTCTCTTCTGCATAAAGCTGAACAGATTATCCAGGAACTCCTTCCTCTTCGGGTCGCTGTCTAGTTCATAGAGCTGCATATGAAAAACACAGACAGACAAAAAGGGTTAAAAAGAGCAGGGCACAAAACTGCGTTCTCATCACTCTTGATGTCCTGATCAGGAGCTGCATTATATGGACTACATTATTGCTAATCAATAAACTAATAAATAACTAAATAAATGACACGGATAAAAAGACTATTTAACAAGAAAAATTTAAGTAATTCTTTCCTTAGCAGATGTTGTTCCTGATATGAAAAATAAGGTTTTATTATTTATTTATTTATTTATTTGTGCATTTTTGATTGAAATTTTATTTGTGCAATTAAAAATCGTAATTTTATAAAAAAATTAAATAAAAAAATAATATATATATATAAATCATAATATTACGTTATTATATATTACATCGATAAATTATTAGTTCTATACAATCAATCAATTTAAATATGAAACGTTTTATGTAAATAATAAATAAATCTTATCAATTATCATTTTCAAAAATAAAACCCAAAAAATGGAAGCCAATAAAAAGGATAAATTGCTGAATTAAATTTTGCATTACATAATATTTAAAATGTTTATTTTAATTGTGTGTGCGTATATTATAATATATATATACATATATACATATATATGTATATATATACACATATATATATATATATACACACACACACATATATATATGATATTATATATATATGAAATTATGTTAGAATTATTTAAATTTAATTAAAAAAAAAAAAAAGTCCATAAAATGCCGGCCAACTAAAAAGATAATTGTCTAATTAAACATGCAATGAGATGAGATGATCTGACAAACGCAGTGAGGCCAAGTGATAACAGTGAAGCACACTATACTTTGTTTTCATTGCATAGTGCAAAAGCATGCAATATGCAGCCAGTATTCAGCAAGCCAACCCTCAGTGTTCCAGAAGTCCAGAACTATTAGTTTTATGATGATTATGAAACGTGCGAAAGGCTGAAGGATCTTAACGTTAACAGAAGACTCATCTGCCAAAAAGATCAGGCTATTTAGTCACGCACAGCCAGAAAAGAACAGTGCTGGTAGCTGAGCAACGGGTTAAATTGCTCTTTCTTTCTCTTCCTTCTTGCTTTCGTCGAGTGTTTCTGATCTCTCATTAGCAGCCGACAGCTCTTACTCAGGGGGAGGGTCTGAGGGAGAACAGGCCAGCGGAGGGTTAATTACAGGATGTATGTGTTTTAAAGGAGTGCCACACTATAAATCTCTCAAATGACCTGCCTCTTCTCGGTCCTCTGTAGGGTACTCAGCTCCCACACCCATTTCTTTTTATCCATAATTTTTCCATCAGTATCCCTTTTTACCAGTGAAAAATTAAAGAAAGTGCAATATAATGCATACAGTTATAAAATGAGATATCATTGCAGGAAACGACCACATGAACGCAAACAAACTGGATTTATTGCACTTTCATTTTAATTTCACCTGTATCGAGCAGGTGTGTGCACGGTTGCCAGGTTTGGAACAATAAGTAAACCACTAGGCAGAATATCTATCGATTTATGAAAAAAGCTCAGGTTGGGGGATTTTAACTCTTCACATCTGGCAACCACAAAGCTTGTGAAGTATTGTTACAGATACAAGATAACACAAATGCCAATTAAAAATTGAATGTATTCTGGATAAATAACAAGTGTCAAATATTCAGATGATTATGCTTATTAAACAGAGAGGCGGAAATCATCATATGGCCCTAAGTCAAGCATTTTATATATATATAATCTGGTAAAGAGGGTCCAATCATTAAGAATCCAACTCTCATTCTCAGATGTCCTCCTTAAAGGGCCTTTAGTTTTCAACCATGGATAAAGCTATAGATACTTTTAACCTAAAATATGCTGATACACCCTAAGCCCCCTCCCTCATATTTTAGAAACACATCTGATTATCTGTTTAAAGCGGGTGGAGGCACCTCAAAAACAGGGTGGAGATATGTCCCAGTTAAGAGTCGGTTGGATGTGAATGTTTAACTTCAGCCGATTTTAGGCCTTAAATGTGGCGTCAAATATTTGGTGGTAAATAAATAGCTGGTAAATTTAGTGAGAAGTACTGACTGACATCACAAGCAAGACAAAAACAAGCATGATAAACAACCTATACGGAAGAATATAAGCAAGCATTTGCATCCCCATTTGAATCGAGGAATGTTGATGAGTTTCCCAAGAAAAGGGCACAGAAATAATAATAACAACACACACACACACACACACACACGTAACATGCATAGGAATCGTGTTACTAGTAGGGCTGCAGGATAAAGGCTTTTTATTTATTCTAGAGGTTATTTTAATTTGCCATTTGAATTATATTGCATTGGTTACAACAAGACTTCACAAGTGTTCATGGTTAGGGTTGCCAGGTCAAGAGGTAAAATCCCACAATCAGAGCTTTTTCATAAATTGATACATATTCTGTCCAGAGGCTTACTGCATTATGGAAAAAGCACTGATGAGACAAACATGTAAGTTAGAGTTTTAGCTGTCGCTATTGAGATCTTCTGCTCAAATAAAAGCGTAATACAGTCAGTGTTTTCTTTGTGTGGTTTGCTGCGAGCAAACATGCGAGTTTGTTTTCTCGATTTGTGGTTTTTAAAATGTTCTGAGTAAAATGATCATGAGTTTAACCATTATCATGCAGCCCTAGCTACAAGTGACGAAAAAATAAAGGTGTGTAATGCTTTTGTAGGTCAATTTTACATCTCAGAAGCGAGCGAGTGAATGAATGCTGAATTGGATACTTTGGATCGACACTGAGAAGGTCTGACATTGTTTCGCTGACACGTGAGCTGTTGTGCTATTTCACACCTGCCAATCACCTCAAGAGGCAGACAAAACCACAATACGGGGGAAGGGCCGGAAACGAGCGGGGCCCAAATAGGGGAAGAGTAACTATGAAAGCACATACAAGAACAGTATTGATCTCATAGAGGCGCCTCGATCTGACTACATTTGAATGGTGGGTTTGCATTGAGGGCAAAGGAGAATGTGGTTTCTGTAACACTGAGAGAAACTACAGGGTCACAACGTCCCTAGTTAAAGAGCGCCTCACCAGAAACACCTGCGGGGAATGAGAAATTGATTCCAGAAACCCGAAACGATAAATTATTCAAATTATTTATTAATTTAACCAGTACTGAAATCTGTGTGGGCTGTGAGTCAGTCCAAAGTTTCGAATACACTGAATAGTGTGAGAAACCTACATGATAACGATAATTAACCTAATCATGGATTATTTATTTCAGTAATTCAACTCAAATTCTGAAACTTGTGTATTAAATTCAATGCACACAGACTAAAGTAGTTTAAATCTTTTGGTTTAATTGTGTGATTTTGGCTCACATTTAACAAAAACCCACCAATTCACTCTCTCAGCAAATTAGAATACTTCATAAAACCAATAAATGGCCTTCTGTAAAGTATGTTAATTTACTGTACATGTACTCAATACTTGCTAGGGGGCTCCTTTTGCTTTAATTACTGCCTCAATTCGGCGTGGCATGGAGTTGATCAGTTTGTGGCACTGCTGAGGTGTTCTGGAAGCCCAGGTTTCATCTGCATTTATTCGGTCTCGTTTCTCATCTTCCTCTTGACAATACTCCATAGATTCTCTCTGAGTTTCAGGACTGGTGAGTTTGGTGGCCAGTCAAGCACACCAACACCATGGTTATTTAACCAACTTTTGGTGTTTTGGCAGTGTGGGCAGGTGCCAAAACCTGCTGGAAAATGAAACCAGCATCTTCAAAAAGCTGCTCAGCAGAAGGAAGCACGAAGTGCTCCAAGATTTCTTAGTAAACGGGTGCAGTGACTTTGGTTTTTAAAATCACAATGGCCCAACACCAGCAGATGACATTGCACCCCAAATCATCACATACTGTGGAAACTTAACACTGGACTTCAATGAACTTGGGCTATGAGCTTCTCCAACCTTCCTCCAGACTCTAGGAGCTTAGTTTCCAAATGAAATACAAAACTTGCTCTTATCTGAAAAGAGGACTTTGGACCAATGGGCAACAGTCCAGTTCTTCTTCTCCTTAGCCCAGGTGAGACGCCTCTGACGTTGTCTGTGGTTCAGTAAATCTCTTGACACGTCTGTGTGTGGTGGCTCTTGATGCCTTGACCCCAGCCTCAGTCCATACCTTGTGAAGTTCACTCATATTATTGAATTGATTTTGCTTGACAATCCTCATAATGTTGTGGTTCTCTCGGTTGCTTGTGCATCTTGTGCATCTTTTTCTTCCACACTCTTTCCTTCCACTCAACTTGTTGAGTGTCAATGTTTACATGCTTCGATACAGCACTCTGTGAAACAGCCAGCTTCTTTGGCAATGAATGTTTGTGGCTCCCCCTCCCTGTGAAGGGTGTCAATGATTGTCTTCTGGACAACTGTCAGATCAGCAGTCTTCCCCATGATTGTGTAGCCTAATGAACCAAACTGAGAGACCACTTTGAAGGCTCAGGAAACCTTCGCAGGTGTCTTGAGTTGATTAGCTGATTTGCATGTCACCATATTCTAATTTGATGAGATTGGTGGGTTTTTGTTAAATGTGAGCCAAAGCCATCACAATTAAAAGATCCAAAGACTTAAACTACTTCAGTTTGTGTGCACTGAATTTATTTAATACACGAATTTCACAATTTGAGTTAAATTACTCAAATCAATTAACTTTTCCACAACATTCAAATTTATTGAGATGCACCTGTATATATTTCCCATTTATGAGAAAGCTCTGAATGGGGGATTTAAACTCTTGATATCCGGCAAAAGTCAAAGTGAAATGAAAGTGCATGGAGGCTCGCGACCAAACAAGACAATGCAAATGGCAAAAGAAAATTATTTTCATAATAAACAATCAGAGAATAAATTTTGCAGATGAATATGCTTAATAAATCGAGGGAAGAAGAATTTTTTTTGATCACAATTAAAAAAATAAATAATAATAATAAATAAATAAATAAACAAAAATGTAACTGGATCTATGGTTTTACGTAAAGGCATTTGTTCTGGCATTAGTATCAACGTGTGAAAGATCTTAATGATAACAGAAACCACATTTACAAACCATAACCTAAATTGTTTAATACGCCACAAAAAAGCAATTTATTGAACCTATGAGTCATGATTTAAGCGGTCTAAAGTCATAGAAACAGCAAAAAAAATTGCACAAAGCAATACAGATGACACCATAAACTTAAAATTTGAGGTTCTTGCTCTGACCGAAATAAAGCGAGCAGAAAGGGAGAAACTATCAGCTTGGTAGCAGGATACATTTGTTATTGGAACCACTCCAGTCATTTTTTGCATGCTGAACTCTGCTCACTTCCTGTCAGGGTTATATAACCAAACCGAAAACCACAAAATCCCATAAAAAATGTTACATAAAATAATCCTAAACTTATTTTAACCTAGTCTTACCTAGTTTCCAAGGTAGCACTTCTCATTTTCCTATTGTTTAACTTGATGTACTAATAATTGAAATAAAAATGAATAAAAACTATATTGACATATCTAAAATCAACACATATATATATATAAAAGAGTTTCTCAATGATACTAAAATAACACTGCTTCCTGTTCATCTTCAACAATGTAAAGTTGACAAACTTGACTTCTCATCACAGATTTGTCCACCGACTCTTTCTTTGGGTCTCATTCACAAACTGCACGTGTGCAAACACTAGCGTGTAAAACCTGCGTGGGCGAATGGTTTCACACAGAAAACATGATTCATAAATAAATGTACACATTCTTCTAAATTAAGAACCAACTCAAAACACGGGTACAAACAAAAAAAACCCAACTCGACACCCAAAAAAAAGAAAAAAAAGAAAGTACATTAAAGGGAAGAGAAAAAAATACTCCACGATGATTGAGAAAAAGTTACAGGGTCGTTCCACACTTCAGGGTACATTTCAAGTTTATTGATGATAATTATATTTTTCTTCTGAAATATCCTATTTTATCTATAGAGAATACTATACTATAATCTCTCACATATTTCGGTTTGCTAGAAATTGACTTTACGTCCCTTAAGTATAAATTTTTGCAAAATCTGTTCGAAATAATGAACAAAACTTTTTCTGTACTACATTCATTTACTACGACGGAGTTTTAGTGCCATGTTGAAAACAAATAAATAAATCTAAGATTACGAGATTAAATTCGTAATATTTCGAGAATAAAGTCCAAACATCTTAATATAAAGAATATGATATTTATCAACAGATTAAACAGGAACAACTTTTTATCATAAAATCTTAATTAGCTCACACACCTAATCAACATTCCTTCGGAGGGGGCTGTAGTTGTCTCATTTAACGCTTTTTTTTTTAATACACTTCAAATATATGTGGGATTATTAGCAGAAATCATACCATGCATCATACTCGCGGGGACAGTAGGCTTGGAAATAATATTTAATATCTTCCATTGCATTTGTTATTTGTAGTGCGCCAGCCACCCAACAGCAATAAGATTCGTGCTTTTGATAGACCTACTTTTAATGTCTCCGCTTTCAAAATCAGTTTTATAGCGAAACACAAATTGTGTGTCTTACAATAATGTTTTTCAAGCTCTTTAATGATCAGATCACTGAATTTATGTGAAACAGTTAATTAAACTGTTTTCTTTGTGAGAATTCCAAATATGTGAAAATGTATCCTCGAAACATTTTGACTAATTCTCAAAATATTATGACTTTAATCTCGTAATCTTAGATTTTGTTTTTCAACGTGGCACTAAAATGCCGTTGTATTAGTGCTGGGTGGTTTGAACACGAATTTATATCACTTTTTTTTCTAAATTATGCCGGTTTAACGGTTTATGACGTTTTTAAAAAAAACATTTAAACACGATAATTAGCCTACTTTTCTTGTTAAAATATTTAAAATTAAAACACCAAAGTTCTTAATGAACTTTGTTTTTCTGTCTCCATAAAAGTGAATATATATATAGTTTTCCTTGTTTATCTAAAAGTGCTCTTTTTCTTGTTTTAAACCTAGCCAAAAACCCATGTGTTGACTGAAACAGCTTTAATTAGTATACATTTATTGTGAAATGACTGCATTTCTTTGTCAATCCATGTTCATTTTTCCCTCGAAACAATGTGCTTTCATTTCATTCACGTTAACAAACGCTGGACTGCGGCAGACACACTGCTCCTTGAACACCCGGACACAAAAAATACATTTTTAATGTTTATATATAGATATCAATCACAAATTCATGTGACCAGCATCATATGATGTCTTTTTTTTAAAACAACATTTGGATTTCCAGAAATGCCTGCCATTGAAATCAATCATCCTGTCCACCCACACATTTTGTAACATAACTCACTAACAAGGAAAACATGTTTTGCTTTCTAATATCAAATTGGTGTTGAATAATTAAACTTGGCACCTAGCAGATGACTTGCGCTGATAAAATAGACTGAAACCAATAGTTGTTTAACGGTTCATACACCTTTTTCCTGATGTCAAATGTACCCTAATAGAATGACCCTGAAGAGACCGGGCTGTTGCAATGGAAAAGTGCTAGCCTAAGCTTTTCGTCCATCTTTGTTTACATTCCAATGTCTAGAAGCCCAGGCCTGACATCAGCTCTGAAGCAGCAGCAATGTCTGGACAACATCCAGCTATGAACTACTCCACATAACAGCAACTCCTGTCCACAAGTGCTCGTTTTCCAGCTTGGACACGAGTGAGTCGTCTGTGCAATTAAAGCTGTTAGAAATGGCAGAAAGCCGATGGGAGATGACCGTCTGAAACCAAACAGGAATACATGATGTCTCGTGTATATTAACAAGACCATTCATTCACCGCAGTGGGACTTTTTAGGAATAATTAAGCGGTTGACTGATAATAGGTCAGTGGTGAAATCTAATTTGAGAATTAGGCAAATCAGGCACGGATTTGTTTAAACATCACGAGCTGTGAGAGCTTCATTTGTTTATACAGACCTGGAATTCACAGGGCTGCATGATAAATCATATTTTAATCATTATTTGGTTTTATGGTATCATTAAGCATAACCTGTTAGCCATATTTGCCCACAGGCTACTTATCCAAAGAACATTTTGTTCTAATTTGGCATCTCGATTATATACAAGCATCCTCAAGCGTTCATTTTTGCGGTTTCCAGTGTAAAAATCCCCTAATCAGAAATATTTAATAAATCAATCCATTTTCTACCCAGTGGTTTACATAACTTATATCTTCCAAGCCTGGCAAGGCAACAACAAGCGCACACACTCTCTGCATTAACATGTAAACTGAAGTTTAGCGATTGCTATTGAGATATTCTGCTCAAACAAAAGTGTAAAAGTTTGTTTTGACTCATGTGATTGTTTGCTGCAAACAATGTGAGTTGATACTCTCCTGATTATTAATTCTACGTAATTATATAATTCTAATAAAAAAAAAGCTATTAAGTTGTAGTTAACTAAAATGGCATTAAGTTTAAGCAAAATAAGCCATTTTAACAGTTTAACCATTGTCGTGCAGCCCTATAAAAACAATGCAACAATACCGAATGCAATTAGCAACTAGTCAAGCAATGATGAACATAACTGGCAAGAGTTAAAGAGAATGTAACAGCCATTCAAATAATAATAATAATTATAAGTAATTAGCAAGAGTGCATGTAAATTCTAAAAATGAGTGAAATCTTATATTGAGGAAACAATGACTCAAAACTGCAACTATCAATGTTTAATGTTAAAAGCACTAAATGGCAACTGATTGTAGAGGGAGGGATGAATTTTTAAAGAGCTGGTTTCTTTACTGTCCATCTGGGCTCAATTTGTCCTGCTGTTCATGTTTACAGCGGACATCAAAGGATACTTCTCGTTTTCACAGGAAGTCGGTGCGAGAGGAAGAAGTGTAACATTTTATAGAGCTGCAAAATTAGAAATATTTTCTCTTCACACTTAATGTCATGATAATATCTTATATAATAATACGTCCAGTTGGTTTATGACGAAATGAGGTAAAAGTAAATGTTCAAATCCAGCTGGGAAGCTAGTCGTATGCACCTTAAACAAATGCAGTATTATAATGAATTAAATTAATGCAAAAAATTTGAGGTTGTGCATTCCAGTGGTTTGACGGTTAAACGGCAGGTTTCATCTAAAACGAATGAATGAATCATCCTATACTCGCTTTATGTCATTCCAAACCGGTATGACTTTTCTCTGTTGAACACAGATATTTATCAAAAACATATTTGGTTAATAGAAGGAAGGACGGTCATACAGGTTTGGAACAACATGAGCTGAACTGGTTTCACTTTCTTTGCTCTTTATCACCATGCAGTGCTAAAATTGATATAGTAAGTGAAGATGACAAAATCAGAGACACACTCCGTGAAATCTGATCAACTGAAGACTGTTTAGGGTTATCATGCACTGAGGCAACTCGCCACATTAATATAAAATGCACGACCACAAGAATTTAAATGAATAACGGCTCCAAATAAATGTGTCATCCACTCAGAAGCTAGCTTTAGAAATAAATACAACTTTAAATGTATTTTTATATGTGTCCTGTTTAATTTTACACATCAGTTTAATCTTAGAGCAGACACTTTTATCCAAAGCAATGAGCTTTAAAAATGAGCACAATAGAAGAATTCAAGTTCCAGTCAGCAAATAAGCCCCAATTAGTCCAAAGCATTTTTTTTAATTAATATAAAAATATTAAAAAGTAGACAATACAAACATTAGAGCGAGCTAGCGTTAAAGGGTATAAGATATTATTATTTATAAAGAATAAAAAGAAAACAAGTACACAGAATAGATAAAAAGAACAGAGAATGTGTTAGAGGATCAAGTTTTTTAATTTACATTGCACATTTTAAATTTATGTAATTATTAATATTATGTTTTTATATTTTAATAATAATATTGTTTCTCACACACACAACAAAAAATTAATGAACAGAAAGATTTAAAAAATATAAAGCTGTATTAAACGTTTACTGTTTTACTTGTACATATTTGATCTTTTTAATAAAATATGTGTATATAATAGATAGATGGATACACACACACACACACACACACATAACATTAACTGCAGTTCAGGCGGAATTCTGTAAAGCATAAAAAAAAAGTTATTTTCAATAATGTTTGGCACTGTTAGTTCTGTTATCAGGAAGAGGAAGTTGCATAAAACCACCCAGACAGTTGTTAAAGATACACCTTCCTATATGAGGTCTATATAATTCTGCACCGAAACCGATTTAGTCAAACAGAAGGAGTTGTTGATGAAACGCTGACCACCTGCCAGCCCCAAAAGGATGATTTGAATAGGGACAAAAATCTTCTGCAACAGACGTTTCTTGTACCTTACTTACAAGGGGATGTTTATAAAACAAAAAGGCAAATCAGAACAAATCCAATGAATTAAAACCACAAACTTGGCCAGCAGCAGACAACAGAACTGAAGCCATCCTCATTGTGTGAATGATTGCGACATGTCTTTTTTGATACCAGTGAATGAATCTGTTTCTTTATTCAATTCACTTCATGGCAGGCGCAGATAGTTGTGTTCGAGGCTTTGGCAGCATGCCTTAAAACACTATTAATTAATATCTGTATCAAACATAATCAGACACAGTGGCTTTTCATGTATTTTGGCCGTGTCCCAGCTGTTTCAGGAAAGAGAGCAGCTGTGCTGAGTTACTCAAGGCTTGCAGGTTTTCTTTTAGACTTTATTAAGGCAAAACATAAAAAAAAAGACTAAGTAAAGGAAATCTAAGTGTATTAGCAACACAACTTCCAGCTGATCGCCGTTACTTTTTAATACATTTTACAGAAAGCAGCTTACGGTTTGAAAAGCTCGGTTTCAAACACACATGAAAATAGCTTTTACCATACCTTCTGATCGCACGTCACAAACTAACAATGCTCTTAATTAGTATATTTTCCGGTGCAATTATCTAAAGTTCTTAAATCAAAAACCTCATTCAAAGTTTTTGACAGATATTTGTTTGCATGTCATTTTTTCCAATTAAAAGAAAATGCATCTTGATTTAAGGATATCTATATTGGAAAACAAGAAAATACGGCGGATTCATTTTTTCATGCCATGATTTGAAGACTATAAATTTGTGGAAGGGTGAATGAAGACTTTTGACGACCCACAGAAATGAGTCACGGGTTGTATTTGTTAAAAGTGTGCCAGAGTTCAGTTTGGAAAGGTTCCAGCTGTGACAGCCGATAAAGACGTTGGTGTTTTTTTTTTTTTTTTTTTTCTGCCAGGATCCAGATTATCACTTTCCCTCAGGCACATTCTTCACTGCCCCCACCCACCTGCCCAAAATAAACCACGACCCTTAACCCTTTCCACACATACGGCACCACAAACTACACCAAACAAACTAGTGTTAAGATGCAACGGGTTAAAAGCATTAGTGTATAGTTGCAACTGGGCGTATCATATCTCATATTCACGTTCTCAGGAGCAGAGGTAAAGTATTCCTTATACAACCATTCGAGTATCACCCAATCATTGTGCAACATCTCAACGTACAGACAGTGCTGCACGTCTTGATTGCATAACTGCCCACGATATTCACGTTTTCTGGCAACAACTTGATATGAAGATCAAGCTTGAACTGAATGCTTAAGCCCCCGATAGCATTTCTGTCACCCGCTAACCAACAGTTGTAAACACCTGCAAACGCTTCACTCAGCACATCACATGCCCAGCATACGCACATCACATGACCTTGTTCTCCAAAGCAGGGAACAAAATGTTCAAATCAAACATGATTATCAAAAAATAATAACCTTCAGCGCACCGTAATCAGAATCTAGGTTTAAAAATTCACCAGGAAGGGTACAGACGGTCACAGCACTTCATGAAGCAGTCATAATGGGAAAGCAGCATGGAAAATATTCACAAGAGTGTTACTGCATGGTGCCTTTCAGTTCCATAAATCAGCCAAAAATGATCTTCCTGACTCGTGTTGACAAAAGTAAAACAGGGGTTTACACATTTGCAGCAGATGAACTATACACTTTTTCCTATGCCCTGTGAAAATTAGCTAATTATTGGAGTAACTTCAATTGAAACTGTAAACGATCAGCAAAAGGTTTGCACAGTGATAAGCATTTTCAAAAATGTGATACGATAAGGTGACATTATTTTACTAAAACTTCAACAATCGATCGTTTAAAGGACATTTAAAAGTGTAAAAGCCTTTCATGCAGTGCATGTGAATGTAAACAATCTGCAAAGTTGTAAAGTTGAAAGTGCACGATAAATAAAGTTATCATCTCCCAAAATAAAGATTCAACTCTGTACGGCTGAAACAAGTCGTTAGTAATTCGAATCCCACTTAATGCACGCCTATGTTGTACGTTGGCCGGACGCGAACAACTTGACCCCGCCCACAAACACATAACTCTACTGACATCTGCTTCTCTAATCTCCAGGAGTTCAATCCGGGATTCACAAAACACTTGCTGTTGAAAGACGGATCAGTGTCCTGTTTATTTGGACCAGCTGCTTCACTGTATCACAACATGAAAGTATGATAAATTATAGATGTTTGTATTTTCTATCAAGCGTTCAAAATACAGAACTATTGAAATAGGCGTATGGTTTACGACACCGTTGCACGCCGAGGACCAATCACAACAGACTAGGCCATCTGACCAATCAGAGCAGAGCAGGCTCACAGAAAGGAGGGGTTTAGAGAGACTGAACCTTTGAACTGCTTCGAACGAATCGTTTGTAAATCACTGGAAAATTAGGTGATATTAAATTAGGTGATTATCTTTTGACCTTGCATGCATGTAATCCTATTGTAGGAGACTTCCAAAACAATATTAGGAAACGTAGAAATGGCATAATAGGGGCAACTTTAACTTTAATTAATTATTTTGAACATACCTTGCTGCCTTCTTTCCACAGCAATGTTACGGACGAGTTAAATATCATTATAGCAACATGCGTCTATATTTCGTAACAATTAAATTTTACAGCATCCGTGTGAAAACAAACCTGGAAAGAAATCTGAGGAATTGGGAAGGGAGATGAAAGATTCTTAGCGCATTCCAAGGAAAAATTTATTTTGAATTAAATCGGGAGAGCGGTCTTTTTTCATTTACTTGCAGCAGAATTCAAAGGAAACATGAAAATAATCAGGAAGAAAATAATGCTGAAAAGAGCTATTTTATAGATATTGTTGTTATATCGCGTCACGTAAATATACCAAACATAACGTTGTTCTTCTGACTTCTGAATGTGAACGAAAACGTACAGCTCATTCAAATCAAAATAATGGATAAGGATTATTTATAATGCAAACTTATGAATTGACCTGAATTTCCACAAACCGGCAGTGCATCTCATAATTAAGGAAAAGGTAGATAGCTTCATTGATTATAAAGGGAGCGTGTTTTTTGCTCTCTTTCTGTACAAACCCATTCATAATTTGAATAAAAGTTTCATTTTTCTTGCTGCTATATTATGTACACACACGGATACGTTTCAAAAATGACGACCGTATTAAAATGCAGGACTGAATCTAAAATTGCGATGTTTGACAATGTGCAAAATTCATTTTGAGAAACCAACAAATATACATGTATAGGGATTCTGTGTGATCCAGCGTTTGGCTTCATGTTCTGAGACTATCTGTAAGTATGCATTGAACCGTTCTTTATTTCAGCTCACATGACACCATAACAAGCATTACGAGCTAAACAACCCCAGCTAATATATAGGTGTGTGACAGATAATGTGTGTGTTTGATATATGGTTCAGGTTTAACAAATAGCAAGAACACACCTAAATGCATGAAGTAATAAAATTACCGTGTTCACAAGTTCAGGATCACAGCTACAGACTGGTAGGACAGCGATTTTGGAATTAATGCATGTAGCTTGCAATTAGCTGTGCACCAACGTAATTAAACAACAACAAAATGTGTGCATTTAGATGTGTTTTTGAGCAGTGCCGGTCAGATGAACTCAATGCCTCTTGCTTAGTTCATGAGTTCTGCTTTCACAACCCACTTCACGAAATCTCCCTCTCAGCATAAAACAGCAGTTTCAGCCCCGATTCCATTAGCCAAGTTATTTCCTCAAGTTCTGCATGCTGTCGTTGCTTGCAAATATTTATTTGAAAGACTGTTTTGCTTCAACAAACTTCTCCAGGCACAATCCCTTCAGAAGGCCATCAGACCGTAACGCTGCTATATTAAAGTAATACGCTGTCACTGCAGATAAATATTTGCATTAGGACTAGTGGAAGCAACAAGTTCTATTCTTTGCACAACATTTATTCTACATACCTGCAAGCAACCAGGAGTGTTTATTTGGTCTGTGGTTTTTTTAGACTAACATCATTGTAGCAGGACCTGTTTTAGGTTAGAATTACCTTGTCTACCAGGACCATGTAAAATTTATGCTTGGGGCAAAAAACACCACCAAAGTTAACAAAAATGCCATTTCAAGATTCAAGATAGTAGGCCAAAAAAAATACCCTTCACAGTTTAGCAGGATCTAAATCTACATGAATGAAAAGTGTCAATTGCAGCATTACATTTACAGGAGATTTGTTCATGTTGCATCAGATTTCACTTTGCAGCGCTGAGCGTTAAAACCAATCACGCACGTTTCTGTTGAGCTTGTAAATGCAAGGGCCAATCAGAAGTGTTCTGATGCATCACCGTGGAGATGCATCACTCACTCATGCACTTCTGAATTAGCATTCACCAATTCTCTCATCATTATAAACAACAAATCCAGAAAATACGTAAGAGTCATTTTGCAACATAGAGAGCTTAAGTGAGCTTACTGGCTTTCTTTATATAATTTACTCCCATTTTTTTTCATGCCACCGAAATAACCAGTGTGATTTTCTAATGCATAAAAAAAAAACTAGTAATAATTGATTTTATTAATGATTACAACAATATCAACAGCAATAATGATTCTGGCATTGCAGCTTCACCCTCTAATGAGTTCCTGTTTTTTTAATTTGTAGGTTATTCACAATCACATCATGCAATTTTTGTGTGCATATACACGAGCAGCGTGTAAGTAAACATATGAGAAATGTCAGATGCAACTTCTGTTCCACTATCGTAGATTGCTTTCGTTGATTTTTAAAGAAACAAAAATGAAAATTGCATAACTATCAATAAATAATAATATTGTGATTGATTTAACTAACTGGTTACATTTAAAGATATAGGGCCCTATTTTAACGATCTGAAACGCAAGTGTCAAAGCGCGAAGCGCAAGTAAGTTTGTGGCCGGGTCTCGGCGCTGTTGCTATTTTCCCGGCGGGATAAATGGCTCTTGAGCCCGGCGCAAATCTAAAGTGGGTTGGTCTGAAGCAGCTTCATTATTCATAGGTGTGGTTTGGGCGTAACGTGAAATAAACCAATCAGAGGGTCATCCAACATTCCCTTTAAAAGCAGGTGCGCAAGTTCCATTATGGATTGCTATTATTATGGAGTATTTACCAGGCGCATGCCAGGAGCGGTTCACAGCCGAGGAGACTGATGTTCTTGTAAGAGCAGTGAAAGACAGAGAAGTTGTGTTGTATGGGGATGGGAGAATAATTAGTCTGAATAATTGTAAGCTAGATTTATGCCTATTTTGTTCACATCTTCGTGGCACACCACAATGATTTCCGTCATCTCATGTGTTAATATTTTTTTAGTGTAACAATTTATGATTTGCAAAAATAACTGTTGCATCTGTGTAGATTACATGAGCAAAGTGTATGCGCGTTGTGCACGCTATACATTATGGTCAAGCATGCGCCCTTAAAATAGCATAATGAACAACGCGCAACGTGCCACTGACTTTAGACTAGGTTTTTTCTGGTCAGTGGCGCAATTGTTTAATGGAACAGCAAAATAGCACCAGGGATTGTTTGCGCCGGAACACGCCTCCTTTTTTGCGCTGAACCGCCCAGGGAGCGCAAGTTCATTCACTAGTTTAGCGACGTGCCTCTGTGGAGGGAAAAGCGCGCTTTGCGCGGGTGCAAAATAGGAATGACACATGCGTCGGTGTACAAAGTCAATTGCGCTGGGTGCAAGATAGGGCCCATAGTCTAGCCAGAAATGAAAACAGTGTCATCTTTTACACATCCTCATGTTATTACAGTTACGGTTTCTTTCATCTGTTGAACCAAAAAGAAGATATTCTGAAGAATGTTGGTAACCAGACAGTTGACTTCCATGCTTTTTTTCCATAAAATTGGACATCAACTGTCTGGTTACCCACTTCCTTTGTGTACAACGTAAGAAAGGTACTCGGACAGGTTTGGAATAACATGAGGGTGAGTTATGTCAAATACCCAGAACTCTTGGGTATTTGACATAAAACAACACAGGTTCATTTAATAAGGCAATATAAAAACACCCCTGGAAATCAGCTCCAGAGGGAAATTGTAGCTCATTTCTGACCTGTCTGAACTGCTCCTCATAGGTCCAGTCTGCATGGTCCTGTCCATGGAGCGGCCCGTGGGATGAATGAGCGGAGTGAGTCAGCGGCCGTGCTTCGCTCTCAGAGCCAGGCCGAGCCTTCAGCAGCTGGGAGTGAGGGTGTAAATGACGGTGGGGTAAGAGGAGGATGCCTCTGCCGGGGGTGACGGCCTCACGGCCCGACGGCAGCCCTTCATCACCTAGATCATCATCATAATCTTCCTCCATCTCACCCTCAAAGTCATCTTCATCCCATTTCTGTTTTCTGCACAGAAACACATGAGATGAAATGTTAGAGAGGGACACTTCATAATTCTGGCTTGCTTAGTTGGGGTCACTTCATCTACAGCGATATCGTTGACTTGATTGCAAATAAATGCATAGACACTATTTAAACTGAACTGAACTGAAGACTTGATCTTGATCGCTGGCGCCGATACAGGATGGCTGCCTCCGTGACGAGCTCCGCATATGTTTTTGTGTTTTTGTTAGTTTGTCCTGTCTTTAGTTATATTCCTGCCATCAGTTTCACCAGGGAAGAACTGCTGAACATTCGGCAGAACACACCACAGGATATTTTACCGGATTTCAATTATTCAGACGTTTTACTGAACGTTGTTATCGGAGGAGCGGCGGCGCTGATCAAGCGCTTCAGGACGCGCAGACGGGGGAAGCGAGCGGGAGCGCTCGTCAGACTCAGGAAGCGCGGATTTCGAACGCCGTTGCCTAGCATCCATCTGGCAAATCTCCGCTCTCTACCCAACAAAACGGACGAACTCCTTCTGCTTTCTCGGACAAATAAGGATTTCACACACTCTGCTGCTCTGTGTTTCACGGAAACCTGGCTGAATGACACCATACCGGACAGCGCGCTCCATCTGCCGGGCTTTCAGCTGTTTAGAGCGGATCGTGACACAGAATCAACGGGGAAATCGCGTGGTGGCGGGACATGCTTTTACATCAATGAACGGTGGTGTACAGATGTAACTGTGTTAAAGAAGACGTGCTGCTCAAATCTCGAAACACTCTTCATTAACTGCAAGCCGTTCTATTCGCCGCGGGAGTTTCACTCGTTCATTCTGGTCAGTGTTTACATCCATCCGCAAGCACATGTGAGC
The DNA here is from genome assembly GCF_023724105.1 of Carassius gibelio. Classification (NCBI taxonomy): domain Eukaryota; kingdom Metazoa; phylum Chordata; class Actinopteri; order Cypriniformes; family Cyprinidae; genus Carassius; species Carassius gibelio. The sequence goes on from NC_068406.1 coordinate 23,000,127, forward strand.
TCAGCTTTACAGAAACTCGCTGATCAGATCACAGAGACAGAACAACAACACCCGGACTCTGTTTTAATCATTCTCGGGGACTTTAATAAAGCCAATCTGTCCCGTGAACTGCCAAAATACAGACAGCATGTTACTTGTCCCACAAGAGACAGTAATATATTGGATCACTGTTACACCACAATAAAGGATGCATTTCACTCTGTTCCACGAGCAGCTTTGGGACACTCTGATCACCTTCTGGTTCATCTTATACCATCCTACAGGCAGAAACTAAAATCAGCTAAACCTGTATCAAGGACTGTTAAAAGATGGACTAATGAAGCAGAGCAGGATTTACAATCTTGTTTTGACCTCACTGATTGGAGTGTTTTTGAAGCTGCTGCCACCGATCTGGATGAACTCACAGAGACCGTAACATCATATATCAGTTTCTGTGAGGATATGTGTATTCCTACAAAGACTCAACTAATTTACAATAATGACAAACCGTGGTTCACTGCAAAACTCAGACAGCTCCGTCAGGCCAAAGAAGATGCTTACGTGAAGGGGGACAATGTCTTGTATAAACAGGCTAAATACACACTGGAAAAAGAGATCAAAGTGGCAAAGAGGAATTATTCTGGAAAAATAAGGACTCAGTTCACTTCCAACGACTCCGCATCAGTGTGGAAAAGTCTAAAGAAGATCACCAATTACAAGACACCACCCCCCAGCACTGTAGAGAATCAACGACTGGCAGACGATCTGAACGAGTTTTACTGCAGGTTTGAAAGAACACCCATCACCTGCCCTGAACGCCTCCCCACACAACCATTCACACCCTTCACAACTCCTGCAACCAGCCCTGAATGCCTCTCCAAACTACCGTTCACACCATTAACAGCTCCTGCAACCCATCCTGAACACCTCTCCAATCAAGCACTCTCACCATTCTCACCTCCTGCATCCCCCCTCTCCCCCACACCTGCAATTCAGATCAGCGAGGATGCGGTGCGCCAGGTCTTCCGGAAGCAGAAAAGGAAAAAAGCACCAGGCCCAGATTGTGTTACACCAGCCTGTCTGAAATCCTGTGCTGACCAGCTGGCCCCCATCTTCACACAGATCTTCAACAGATCGCTGGAGCTGTGCGAAGTCCCCTCATGCCTCAAACGTTCCACCATCATCCCCATCCCTAAGAAACCCAAAATTACAGGACTAAATGACTACAGGCCTGTGGCTCTAACGTCTGTAGTCATGAAGTCATTTGAAAAACTGGTTCTGGCCCACCTGAAGGACATCACTGGACACTTGCTGGATCCTCTTCAGTTTGCCTACAGAGCAAACAGGTCTGTGGACGATGCAGTAAACATTGGACTGCATTATTTTCTGCAACACCTAGACAGACCGGGGACTTATGTGAGGATCCTGTTTGTGGACTTCAGCTCGGCCTTCAACACGATCATCCCAAACCTCCTCCTGCCCAAACTAAATCAGCTCTCCGTGCCCACCTCCGTCTGTCAGTGGATCAACAGCTTCCTGACAGACAGGCAGCAGCTAGTGAGGCTGGGAAAATACACATCCAGCACCCGTACAATCAGCACCGGAGCTCCCCAGGGGTGCGTTCTCTCCCCACTGCTCTTCTCCCTGTACACCAACGATTGCACATCTAAGGACCCCTCTGTCAAGCTCCTGAAGTTTGCAGACGACACCACACTCATCGGCCTCATTCAGGACGGTGACGAGTCTGCTTACAGACAGGAGGTAAAAGAGCTGGCTGTCTGGTGCAGTCTCAACAACCTGGAGCTTAACACGCTCAAAACAGTGGAGATGATCGTGGACTTCAGGAGAAACCCCCCTGCACTCCCCCCACTCACCATCATGAACAGCACTGTGACTGCAGTGGAGTCATTCAGGTTCCTGGGCACCACTATCTCTCAGGACCTGAAGTGGGACATTCACATTGACTCCATTGTGAAAAAGGCCCAGCAGAGGTTGTACTTTCTTCGCCAGCTGAAGAAGTTTAACCTGCCACAGGAGCTGCTGAAACAGTTCTACTCCACCATCATTGAATCCATCCTCTGCACTTCAGTAACTGTCTGGTTCAGCTCAGCTTCTAAATCTGACCTCAGAAGACTACAAAGGGTAGTCCGGACTGCTGAGCGAATCATCGGTTCAACTCTCCCTTCTATTCAAGAACTGTACTTATCCAGAGTGAGAAAAAGGGCTGTCAAAATCACTCTGGACCCCTCACACCCAGCACACTCCCTCTTTGAACTGTTGCCATCTGGTCGACGCTACAGAGCACTGAGCACTAGAACGACCAGACACAGGACCAGTTTCTTCCCTCAGGCAATCCATCTTATGAACAGCTTATAATAACGGCGGACACACTACACTTTATATTTATATACACACACACTTTATTTATCTAACACACATACTTAGTATACACTTAAATTTTGCACACAATATATATGTACATACATAACTTCATTTTGTAATATACCTGCCTACAATTGTCATTTGTATATTGTTATTCACTATCTACTTATTTGTATTTTTTATTCTTTTATTATGTGTTTTATGTTCTGTCGCTGTCATTCTGTTGTACTGCGGAGCTTTTGTCACGAAAACAAATTCCTCGTATGTGTAAACATACCTGGCAATAAAGCTCATTCTGATTCTGATTCTGAAAAGAGATGACATAGCTGAATTCAATGATGAACTGCCTTTAACTATCATTTTGCATTATTGAGACACTGTTTTCCTAATGAATGTTGTTCAGTGCTTTGACGCAATGTATTTTGTTTAAAGCACTATATAAATAAAGGTGATTGATTGATTGAATTCTGGCATTTTAAAACATTCATAATGAAGGAAACACAATTAACTAATGCTATGGAATGCTATTGCTATTGGAATGAATGGCTCAAATTATATTTTTTTTCCATAACATTGCACACACTACATGTTAAAAGTAGAATCATTAAGATTTTTTTTATGCTTTTGAAATGCTCACCGAGGCTGCTTTGTTTTTTTTTTGTAAAAATACATTACAATAGTAATATTGTGAAATATTATTTAAAAAAAATTAAGAGATGCTTTCTATTGTTAAATGCAATTTAATCCTGTGGTTTAAAGGTTAACTTTTAACAGCTATTACTTCAGTCTTCAGCGTCACATTATCATTCAAAATGTTGATTTGGTACTTTTTTATTATTATTATTATTATTATTATTATTATTATTATTATTATTATTGATAATTGAGTCCCACTAATAATGACTTAAATTATATTTTTATTAATGGTTTAAACAGTTTTTGCTACTTAATATTTTTGTGGAAATCATGATACCACAAAATATTTTTTGTTTTCATGATTTGCTGATGAACATTTGGTGAATAAAAGTATTAATTCATTTTCTTTCTTACCCCAAACTTTTGAATGGTAGAGTAATTATCAGAAATGTTTTGTGAGAAGCAAATCATCATATTAGACTGATTTCTGAAAGATCGTGTGACACTGAAGACTGGAGTAATGATGCTGAAAAAAAATGTTTGATCACAGAAATAAATTATATTTTAAAATATATTACAGTTTGTTTTTGATTAAATAAATGCAGCTTTGGTGAGCAGAAAATAATTCTTTCAACAATGTTTAAATTTTTTTTAATTATTCCAAATTATTCAAACTTCCAATCGTTTATTTAACAAAACTAATGCATATGCAATATTCACTAGTTCAGTAACATAATAAGTAACAACCAACTAATTAGCATACGACTGCCCACTTACAGCTGCTCTTCCTCCTCAGACCCCATCATATCTTTGTATTGCTCCTCCCCTTCCTCTTCATCCTCCTCTTCATCCTCATCTCCTCCACTGCTGTGGTCAGACATGGGACTGTCGGCCCTCTGAAGTCCAGCTGCTACTGCACGCATTGCTGCCAGCGCCGCCATCTGCGCATGCTCGGGTTCAGAGGCGGAGACTGCTTTCAGCTCCTCCCCTATGGGGGCAGGGCTGTGAGACTGCCCCGCCTGCTCCATCAGCAGTTTGGCTCTCTGCTGTCTGTGCAGGTTCTCCATCACCGCCTGCAGCTTCATTGCCTGGGAAACAGGACACGCTGGGATTCTGGCCCCTTTCACTTCCCTCCACAGCCCAAAACAGATCGCACCACTTTCTGTGAACTTGATCCAGAAGACAGGGTTTCAGGAAACCGGAAGTGTTGGTTTTGTACTCGATGGACACCAGCAGACAGCTAAGGGGAAGATGACCCCCACACGAAGGGGCCTACCTGAGAAAGAAAAAGAATAAAATATTGTTTAAAAAAAAAAAACATAATTCGAAATTTATCATGCATTGAGATTTGAGCAACCAAAATGTTTCGGCCGAAATAGCATTTCTCGGTTTCAACTGAAACAGAAAATATAAAAATAGAGAAATATGAAAATGAAAATATGGAGAATTCAGATGCAAAAGCCTTAATAGTTCAATAACAAATGAGAGTAGAAATAAAATCCTGTTATCAAAAGTTGACATAAAAAGGTAGGTGCAATTTAAATGTTTGCATAACTCCCCATTGATTATTAAATGAATTTGATTGATTAATTAATTGATTATTAAATAACATTTATTTTCCATTTCTGCACAAATTTTTTATGATGCATCTCTGATAAATCAAAATATTTAATAATTTGCTCTGAAAAAAATAAAGAACGAAAAAGAATAAAAAAATTTTTTTATTCAATTCATAACCATTTCAAGACAACAAAATAGATTTTAAAAAGATTGAAATAGTTGTTATTCTACAGTACTTTGAAACTCATAAGTTAATGATAATGAATCTTTTTACTTGGTTTATAAAATTGAAACTTCCCTGAAACTTGAGAAATACATAAAAACGGCACACACATTTCAATGAGCATTTTTGAGTGATGTTGCAAGAGTGAATCATTGAATCATAATTCTGAATTAATAGAATAACACTGAACACAGTTCGTATCGATTCGTAAACAAACTCACCAACTCCTTTTCCAACTGAAGAGTAAATCAGAAACACCGTCTTCATACGTTTACTCACAGGACATGACAGATGAAATACATAGCCTATTCCTTGATCATTTTCTGACTTAAGCTGTGTGATCTTGTGTTATAAGGAAATTATCGGTTCCCCCCTCACATTTGCATTTCATTATTTGTCATCAGTTATGACCACACCTTAGTCATCCACTGCATCTGTAAACCTTCATCTACAATCATCTAGACACCGTGTCTCCACTTCATGTGATGCTTGGTTGACTGTATTGGGAGTTGTCACGTTATGATGCTCAAGGTGGATGCTAAATTTGCCTGAATTACTCCTGTTTACTCTATTTCCTTGTTTATAGTTTTCAAAGTTAAACTTGTTTAATCAAATCATCTCTACAGTGAAAGTGTCCTTCTCCTTGAACAAAGCATTGGACCATTGTTTCTCAAGACATCTCGAATCCATCTTTTTTGCCCTAGTATCTCGTGCATTTGAGGCCTGTGGCTGTAAATCAACATTTAAATCTTTTTAACACTGAGAATATTGTGTTGCAGACAATGACATTCTCAGTGTCATGCAAGATCCTATTCCCCTGCAGAAAACTATACCTCTTTATCAATGTCTAATAAAAAGTTATTGTGATATCTTGTTGACACAGGAGAAACAGTACAGCTTTTCTGACTCATCACGCAAACATGTCTGAGCTTCCAGAACCTGGATTTTGTGTTTTTATGAACTACTAAAGGGCTTATGTGTTTGGAATGAACGTTTAATGGAGGGTCAGAATTCCTAATTTGTTTTACAAAGATGAAGAAAATTCTGATGGGTTTGTGGACTGATATGCATGGCCTATTTCCAATGTGCATGGGCAGATTTAGTCACAGGAAACAGCGGAAACACATGCATGAATAACTTCAATGTTTGTCAGTGTCATCAGCACTTTTTCCATAATACAGTGAGAGTGTGAATGTATGGTTGCCAGGTTGAGAAGATTAAGTAAACTACTGGTCAGAAAATGTATCGGTTTAAGAAAAAGTTTCGATTGGGGATTTAAAATCTTGACATTTGGCAACTACAACCGTGAAAGCTTGTGAAGGCTCATTACCAAAACAAGACAACGCCAAATTAAAAATTATTATTTTTTTTGATATATAACTAGCAGACACATAATCACAGATGATTATGTTTGACAAATTGCGAGAATAAGATATTAAAATATGATTTCAGTAGGCAACCTGAATAGTCTAAAAAATAAAAAAATAAAGTTCCCTTCGTCTGGTGAACACAAAAGACAAATCAATAAATAAAAAAAATCTGTTACTGTCAGTCATTGACTTCGACAGAAATTTTCATCATGCTAATAATGTCAAAATGTTCATTTTTGGGCGAACTGTCCCTTTAAAAATGACCTCAACCAATAGAACGAATTTGTTGAGGATTCAGCGGGAGAGGATGGTGTCTTGCATGACACCGGGAGTTTAAGGGTTAACCCACAGAGCTGGATGATTGTGAAGTCTGAGCAAACACAGTGGAGATAAAGACAGCACTAAGGGTCTAATTCCACACTGATAACCAGTGTCAGGCTGGCCTACATCCAGATTGACCACAGGGATCTGAAAACACCATACAGTCAATATAATATCTATTACTTACTCCTGGCTGACCAGAAACTGATACGTCATGGTGAATTAATGTGCACAGAGAATAGAGATTACACTTTTTTTCTTTTAGGCATGTGCGTGACATAGTAAAAAGTTCAAAAGTCGAAAAGATTGACACTTTCATATCTCTATAATACCTGAAGTGCATGACCGCACAGAGCAACTCAGCCTGTTTTATTCATGCAATGCAAAGTAATCAAACCGACATGTTCTGGCCCGGTGACATTTTTTACTCCAGCAATGAGATCTGAGGATTATCATAAAGGTCAGATGTGTTTTAGGAGAATCTACTTTGAAGCTTCTCATAATATCAAGTCAAAATAGATTCCATTTCCAGAAGTATTTAATAAAGTAATAACTATCAACCGTTTTAACAAACTCGCATTAAGTCGGCTTACATTCTTGAATACCATACTATCCATCTGTGTAAGTCGCTTTAGGCATTTTTCTCTTTATATCACACAGAAATGTCACAGACATAAAATTGCCAAGCATTAATTATAACCACTAAATAACACCAAAACTAGGTTTAATATGAATTTGCATCAATCCAGTTAATCTATAAGAAACATCCAATGTGATACACAGAAACCAAACTGTATTTGGGTAATTTCACATCAACAACATTTAAATATTCCTCATGGTGACTGAGAACTAGACACCTGTTAATCAAACTGGTTATGGCAGATCATACATACATACCAAGGAAAAGCACACTCAAGTCTCTGTGCTTTCTAAATGTCTATAGTGAAATCTAAAAAGGGGAATTTTTGTGCATCATTGTAAAATGATTCCCACGGTGTCAAGCTCAGTACTCAAATGGCTACAGGATTTAAACACTAGTTAAAACTCATTCTATCAGCTGCAGTTCTGGCTCCTCCGTCATATACTGAACACCACCACATGCATCACAGCAGTGTTAAATCAGCGCTAGAGTTATGTGCTTTTAAATGTTTAATTCGCAAGCTGGTCTAACCTGTGCTTTTTCTGAGCGCCGCATACACCAGAAGTCATACAGCGCTTGAATATCTGAAGCGCTAATACTGTCAAAACACCAAGTTGGTTATGTCTAGAATGAAAGTAAACAGGTGACAGAAAAAAAATGTATACCTGCTTGTATATCAGATGGGTGCTGGTCTTAAAGGGACAGTAGGCCTATTAAACATGCAGCTTACTGTCATTACTGTCAAGGAATAGATCACCTTAATTTACTTTCTGTCATTATTTACTCACTGTCACGTTATCCCAAACCTGTTTTAATTTCTTTCTTATTCTGAACACAAAAGAAGATATTTTAAAGAATGTGGTTAACCAAACAGTTGCTGGTCCACATTGACTTTATATAATAACAAAAAATACTGTGGAAGTCACTGTGGACCAGCAACTGTTTGGTTTTCCATGTTCCTCAAAATAACATTTCTGTTCAGAAGAAGAAAGAAACTCATTCAGGTTTAAAACAACTTTTGAGTGAGTAAATGGTGACATAAAAATAAAACACTATTACAGAATTGACAGACATATTTTTTTTGGATGAATCATTCCTTTAAATGTTAATTAAACAACAAAACACAGAGAAAAATCACTCACTGTTCTTGACTGAACACATTAAATACAGTTGCTTTAGGAATCAGTTTATATAACGTTTTATTTTTATATTTATATTTGTTCATTCAATTCTTGAATGCTCCTAAAGCTACTGTACCTGAAAATAGCACTGTTAGTTTTATTTGTATATTATGTGTAATTGTAATTTAATTAAATTAAATAATGAAAAGTAATTTAATTATTAAAAAATAAGAACAAAGATTTTTTTATCTTCGCCCCCTCTTCGGCCTAAATATCTGTCATTCTTTTTTGTGTAAACTTGAAATACTTTGTCTTTATAATAGGGAAATTAGTTTGGCTCTAATGCTCAGACAACTTGCAAAAGAGTAAAACCAGCATGACAAAGAAGTGTGATAAAATCGTGAATCGTGATATTTAAAAAATATATATATATATATATATATATATATATTTTTTTTTCCCATATCCCCCACCCCTAGCTAAAACTAGCTGAAAATAATTTCAGATTTCTGAATGTTTTCATTTTATTCAGATAATTCTCACAAGTCTCAAGATCAACACATGTTCAGTTGAGAATTAATTATGTTGAGTGTCATGATCTGGTATTTGAACCACTGTTAATTCACCACACAGACTTTCACACTACACCGTACACCCTGGACTACATTTCCCATGATCCATTGCACCAATCACAAGTTCACCTGATAACAATCACACACTGCACAATCATCAGACACGCTTTATAAGAATTGGACGACTTCTCACACACGGCCGAGGATTGTTCTGCACATATCCCTCCCCTAGCTATATGTAAGCCTTTCCGTGTTAGTTTCTTGTTTTTATAGTCTTGTTTCAGTTTATTGTTTTCATAGTCTAGTCTTTTCCTTGCCCTGGCCTCCTTCTCATGTTTTGACCCGTTTGCTCTGGTTACTGGATTATCCCTCTCGTCTACCCCTCTGGATATTGTTCGCTTATCGAAGACACACGCTTGCCCCAGGATTTTTCTTGTGTCTTGCCCTCTATATACCCGTTTGCCATTGTTTGACCCATGCCTGTTATGACCACATCTCTGTCTAATAAGAGCTTGCACATGGATCCACACTTCTCATGACCTGTCAGCCCCGTTACATTGAGACTTTGAGTTCAAATAATTATAAACATTTCCAATAAGCTATAAGTAGGGTTTAAGTGCTTGATGCTGCAAACACATAAACTGCAGAGTGACTGATATAGTGGCAAAATATGACTTAGTCTAATAAAGTTTTATTTTAAAACCTGAAGTGTGCACATCTATGCTGTAAAAAGTCAACATATTTACACAATATAAAGACGCAATCGAAATTCAATAAAACAGAACTTGAAATGGAAGACATTCTATCATTATTTTATTCAAAAATAAATTATTACTTAAGGTAACACTGTTTTTCTTTTCATGCATTGATCATATTTGAGATTTGGGGCTATATGGCTTTCCATAAAAATTTTCAAACTATTGCAAAGAAAACGTTCAAAATATGCCTTCAAGTGTTGCTTTTACTGCATTTTATCAATGTGCATTTGTAAATTTTAACTTCAGTACACAGCTTTAAATATTTTCTCCAAATAAGTATTTTCTTCTGCACCAAGACAGAAATATCCACTTCCGACTGACTAATATATACATATTCCAATCTATTTTCATTGCAATTTCTTTTTGGTGTTGACAGTATTTTCAGAATTATGGAGAAAAAAAAGAGAAGTTCAAAATGCCTTGTGTAAAAACCTCCGATTATAATGCATCAACAAAACAAATTTTTTTTTTGAAACCGGCTAAATCCAGTGCTGAGACTTCTCTTCTGGAAATGTAAGCAAAATAGAGAATATTTAAATATAACATTCCAAAACAAAATTGGTTTTCTGTGTGTGTGTAAATATCTACATACACACACACACACACACACACACACACAAATACACATGGGTTTCCTAAGGGTAAAGCAGTAATTAAAGGGTGATTTGCTGCTGCTGCTGGGCAATAGAAAAACACTTCACATCTCATTACAGCAGGAGATCCTGAGCTTGAATCTCAAGTGTCCATCTGATGTCTCTTGAAACTATATTTTCAGTGAAAGGTGAGCCAATCACGTAACCTCGTTACTATCTCTTACGCAGTTCCCATGATGATGGCGTGTATAAGGGCTGTGGGCAAATCTGAGGGTGAAAGCGTGGGCCTCCACATACATGACACTTCCTTCCTCAGAACAGTATGAGAACAGAAGTGCACACATGATTTCACGTGTCTGGCCTGACCTCGAGGATATTGTGCCACTGAGAAGACTTGACACACAACAGATGAGAGGACAAACCATTTACTCCACACAAACCAGTCTCTTCCTTTAAATGAGGAGAAGAATTGGTGCTCCCAACAAACAGAGCAAGTAAACATAAAAATCCAAAAGGATTCAGAAGTAATAAACTGTTTAATAGTGAAGACACTTATAGTCTAAAAACAAAGTCTTCTCAAGGACAGGATGTAACATAGCTCACCTCACATTTACAGCTTCAAGGGAACCAGATTTCATAGTAGTAAACACAAACAACTACAAGCGTGCATCAACAGAGAGCAGAAGTCTGGAAGATATACAGCAAATGCAAAAGACTCATTCATCTGCTAATGTTTAACAAAAAAAAAACATTCGGCATTCCTGTGAGGATTTCTTCACTAAGGCAACACTAGCACTACTGAACACACAAAAAGATGAACTTTTATCATTTATGATTAAACCGTTCGGTTCTCTATTGACCTCTGTCTTGCTTACCTTTAGGGCAAACATTAAAATAGCAAGCCATGTAAAGAAAGCTAAAATCTGAATCAACCGTGTTCCGAGTTTCAAGCCAGCTCTCACAAATATTATCAAGATTTAGCTATAGTTTAGAAGAAGCTAAAGCATAAATCATTACCAATGCTGGAATTAAAAAGACACCAATAAAATGATGCTTGTGTCACATGACTAGTAGCCTACAAGCATACTCTAAGAAAACGAGGTACAAAAGCTGTCACTGGGGCAGTACCATTTCAAAACTTACTAATACATTCCATTTAGGCAACTAATATGTACACTTTGATACTAATACATGCTTTTAGAATCCCCTATAGGGATAAAAAAGGTACAAGTGTTATTTTTAAAAAGGTACTGCCAAAGAGGCAGCAAGCTTTTGTACCTTTTTTTCTGAGAGTGCAGCAAAGTGAAAATAAAGTGAATAAATGTTTAATTAAATTCTGCCATTCAGTGTTTGTCTCAGTTGCTCATCAAACTGCAAGCAAGATGTGACATGCTAAAACTAGGCCGAACTATTTAAAATCATTATGGATTATGATCCTTTTATGACCTCAATCAAGAAGACTATTAGTAATACTTTAAAGAACAAGCAAAATGTTTTTTTTTTTTTCAAAACAAAGCAAAAAAAACTGAAGGAAATGGTGAGAAGATCCATCATATAAGATATACACCTTCCTGTACATTCACCCTGTATATTAGTCCACAGATGTGTTGCAAGTTGACTTACACCATACTGAAAAGCTCGTTAAACAATGAAATGTACATACATTACCCCATATGAACATTTTCTGCATCTCTGATATGTTCAACAGTCGATTACAAATCAACTAGTTCCAAGCAGCAGTTTTTACCACATTGTGCATGCACTGGATTTTACTGTCCCTTTAACATCACACACACATTTTTTTTTTGCTCTGACTGAAATCACTGTACAACAACACTGCTTGGGTCTACAGCCGTGTTTTGTTAAACTGTCATCTCTGCGTTCCAGAATCTTCCTGTGAATGTTGTCATTGTTCTTTTACTCTTTATGATCCCCATCACCAACGGAGCTCAGAGAGAAAGACAGCATTGTGGACAACACTGACACTTTTCAACATTCACTACCAAGCATGCATTTGCATGTGCATGTTTTAGTATTCATTCAGTCTGCCAATTTTCCAGCATGTAATTAAGCCTGTAATGCCTGTTGGTAATAAACTGGCTGAACGAGTTGGTAGTTTAACACAGAATTTTATTGCGGTTAATAACAGTTGTATAAATACATGGCCTAGATGACTTATGTTGTAAATCAATAAATCAAGTCTGTTGGTTTTGTCTGCATGCAAGTATGTTAGCATACCGCCAGCCTTTATGCTCCATAATAGTTTGTTAACCAAATTAGACGATGATCAAAAATTCTCCAGAACACAGGACAAATTATTCAGCTTTCTGTTACAAGAACATCTCTCCAAGTTGCTCAAAAAGTAGCCGGTCAGAAAAAAAAATGAAAAAAAATCAGCTGGCTGGGATTCCCTTATGGCACACTCCCAAACACTGAAATCATGACTTTTTTGGCAGGTGCTTGAGGTGAACAGCAGTGCACCACAGAAACGTTTTAATATGTGGCTTTTGGCAAAGGCGCAGTTTGAACCCGAGCCAAGCCACTCAACTGAATCCACACAACCTCCTCCCAACACGATTCTGAATAGCTGTTCTAAAGCTAGGAACTGCCTTTTTATAGACACATCTAATATGTTAAAGTCATCGTGTATCTGGGAATGCAGCACACTAAATCTAGTTACAAACAGAGGATTTACAGCACACAAAGTTATACACGTCACATACTTCGATTTGTTTTCTTACCTCACAGTTTGTAAAGCATTTTTGTTTCAATGGTGTTTTCTAAGTAACGGTGTGTTGGTCCAAATGGTGCATTCAAGTCATGTCGGATAGATCATATTTAGGAGTTAAATATCATTAAAACCATTTAAAGTTGGGGGAGTGTCAATGAAAAAACATGTAGCGTCCAACGGATGCAACCAAAGGCTATAGATACTGACGGAAAATATGTTGAAATTAATAAAATGATTATTTCTTTGTCAAGTACAATAAAACTATGCTACATATACAAAATATTATATAATTGCCATAGAATATATAATGATTTGGTTTACATGACCTTCATAAATGGAATTAAAATGATGCATATTCTTTATTCAAAATTTTGTAGATGTAGAGTTAAATATTGTATGTCGAAAAGTTAAAACGCCATCTTGTTCCGACCAAAGTGACTTGACTCATAAATACAAACTTTCTAGTAGATCTTCAATGCATTATTAGGCTACATTTACATGACAACTATTTAAAAAAAGTTTCACATAAACACACACAAAAAAAATGTATCCCTGAAAAGGGCCAAAAATGCTGTATAAGGTATGCCAGGCCAGTAGTTGGCGCTGTCACCTTGTTAGTAAACACTACCCGTAGGGAAGTGACAATTATATGATGTATATGATGCATCTCCGCTGTTGGTTGTAATATTGGTGAAGTAAAGCAAAGCGTTAGCAAACTCTTGAGCAGCAAAAACAGTATCAGTACTCCGCCATTGTTGTGCATGTTTGTTCGCGCTTGTCTTTAAAATCAATAAGTACCGCATGTCTGCATATCTAACATTGTCATGTAAACAGCCCCTTAGTCAATGACGATTATAACGATGCCTTTCGGGAATACTGGGTTGATCCAGTAGCTGTCGATTTACATTTGCTTTAAACACATCCTTGTGCGAGCGAACGGGACTCTGTGAAGAGCAACAACAGTTATTATTTACAATCACAGACATGTTGACTGAGCATGTGAACGCCAATCAGAGGCTATTTAGAGTCCAAATCCACAATTTTCCTCTAAACGACAAAGTATAAACCCAAATAAACTCAATGCAAATAAGATATTCATTGCGTAGTAAAGAAAAAGACGTTTTCACTCAGTCAGTGAGCTCGCGCTGCGTCTGCATTAATAGCTTCACTGATTATAAACAAAGCGCTATTTGCTTGTTTTATGTAAACACATCCATAATTTGAATAAAAGTAAAATTTTTCATGCTGATATGAACACACTGCAAAGTTTCAGGAGTGATGACTGTATTTAAATGCAGGACCGAATCTGAAATAGATGTTTGGTATAATAATAACCACAGTATTTAAAGACTACACACTTATATTTAGTGTATTAACTACTTACATGTATTAATAGCACTGATAACTATTTTTATAATCAAATAGTAAAAAAATCTTGATATGGCACCAGAATTGGTTGAATTGATTCGTTACAAGTTTGTACAGCATTTCTGTTTAAATGCTGCTTTCTGTTTCACTTGAGTAAAGAGTTGCTCAACAGCTTTGTGCTGAAATGGCCACACCGAGACATGCATATGGATTAATCTAAAAACAGAGCAGTTCCCTCCTCCTTGAGCTGCGACACTAGATATCTGATCCCGCTCAACACTACCTAGAGACACACGAAGATGAAACCAGTTTGACCAGCTCGGAGCAGAGCTTGTCAAGCTGAAAACCTGCAAATAAGATGACGGCTGATACGGTTGTGTCTTTCTGATCAGGACAGGTGTGACAGGATGCATTGCCTTATTCCTGCTCGTACCTCCCCTTATAAGTTCACATCCCACACCCACTTATTTCACATACTAACAACCCCAGGACACATCCCATATGTAGGTCACCCCCCCCCCCCTCCCATCCCCGAAATACAGAGAATGCAGCTGCAAAGAATTTGTGTTCGTGGTATTTGCACATTAATTATATAAACACGGAATTAGAATTAAACCAACATTTCTGACCTCTCTTACACCAAACAAGCATTACAGTTCCTCTTCTGGAGCTTGTCCCTTTCTGTTTGGTTTACAGCTCACTTCTATCCTTATGCATTTCATGCAAATCTGCTGACAAACAGACTCTTTTACATTATGTATACTCTAGCCACAGGACTGGTATAGAATCACGTCGTCTGACACACTGAAAACTGAACCACACTATTAGAAACGCACGTCTGTGTTGTGAACCTTGCTTCCTGTGCACAAGATTGAGACAGTACCATCTCTTTAGACTCCGCTTGTTAGGTCTTTAAGACCTGAAATATATCACCAAACACGTCTTTAACTCTAATCCGCTCTCCCTCTCAGGCCAAAGGGCATTTAGCAGGAGGCCCCGTAAACCAACACATGAGATTTTACTAAAAGCGCCTGACAGCAGACAAACATGCCACAATATTAATTTTCCCAAAGGAAAATGAGAGGCATATAGTCTCAAAAAGCTGTACGATTTTTCCCAAGTTTCAAATTAAAGGACGCAAACAACACACACTTTGTTTTCCATCTTGCTTTTGAGCACCCAAATTATGGACATTTCTCATTTAGCTTTCTATGAAGTCAACAAGACATTTAAGGAAATCTTGCATCGTCCAAGATTCATTATAAGCCTTGATATAAAAGTAAACATTATGCATAGATGAATCCATTTTTACGTTTGATCACAGAGTTCTTCCTAAAAAATGGAAACATTTTACCTTTGAGTCCTTAAAAGTTACAAACCTTCACTCGGATCCAGACTAAAGATGCTGTATGATGCACGCCAGACCAGTAGATGGCGATGTCAGTTTGTAAATAAAAACGATGCATCTGCGCCTATAGACTGAATATGTAATAGGCATGTGCATATCATCACTGTTAACATCAAATTTGCATTTTGTTGGCTTACATGGGGTGGGTAACGGTATCATTTTCAAAAACGTTCATTTGAAACCCGTTTTTTAAAAGTTTGCATTTTCACGCCAACACTGTTGACGTATAAAAGAACGGCCAATTCCCATTAAAACGTTTTCCATTTGTTATGTAACGTTATTCATAAACGCCCCCAAATGCCTATATATATATATATATATATATATATATATATATATATATATATATACACACACCAAGATTAAGTGTGGGTGGATACTGAATTAAATATGTTTTCCAGCTGTTGTTGCAAATTGTACCATGTGTAGTGCGTAGTGTTTCGGTACAGTGTGTGATAAAGCTGTGTGTAGTCTATGCAAACAAATGTCTTTTTCTGTTTATGTGGAACAGAAATCTAATTATGTCTGGAGAGTATCTGCTCTGTGCTAATTTAAAAAGGTCATTAAGAATGGAGAGAATTAAATTAAATCAGTCTAAATCCATATTTCCAACAGGATTATTTAGAAGACATACATATACATACACATATATATATATATGGGTGTGTGTGTGTGTGTGTGTGTGTGTGTGTGTGTGTGTGTGTGTTCAGTTCATAAGGACAACACACATTTCTGTGTTAGTGTTGGCTAACACTGCAGTCCTTTGGTGAGATGTTTCAGAACCCTTTAAAATATCAAGAGGAATGAACAAAAAAACCTCAGTAACAATGAACATTTTCACACAATCAGCCATACAAGCACACAAAGTGAAAACCACAATTATGTCAAAAATAAGACTCACACTTTCCTATTGTTGATTATTCATTAGTTCCATAAATAAAAGGCAGCAGATGAAAATATTACACAACAACACCATTACACCACTGTCTTCTAATATTTCCTTTTTTCCGTTTATTGTTATTGCATAAATTAAAGACTTAATTTTGAAATGAGCAACTTGCAACATTTTTCAATTGAACAGTTAGATAACCTAAAATAAGGAAGAACATTTGAACACATTTAGAATAAAAATTACTTCACATAAACAGAATGCAATTGATTATATTATTAAATTATAATAGTTACTATTTTGTATTATAATCATTAATCAATCATTCAAAATGATTTTTTTAGTAATTATTGTGTCAGCAGAAATGTATTGTTCTGTAGCTATATGACACTTAAAAAAGGCAAAAAGTAAAAATGCATGCAATAAAATCGTTACACTACTTCCACATCCACAAGATCACAGATAATCGATCTAGATACAGAAAAAAGGGTCTTTAAAATATGACTTACCTTTTTAAAACTACATCAAGAATTTTGGAAAATAACAAAAGACATAAAGAAACCCTCCGGGGATTTAAGCCACACTTATTTGCATATACACATCGCGTGCCTGAAGGCAGTTACTGTATGTGTTTGTATCGAGTGTTTATTCTGATGGCTGTAATGTATACACTGACACCAAAACTACTGCCAGACAAACACATCCCCAGCTTTAAACATCCAAAACAGTCATTAAAACTCAATACACGCCAGAGACGTAATGCACTTCCCATAAAGTCATCACAAACAGAATCATGTGAATGTAACATTAGGCTGAGAGGAAAAAAAGACACACTTACCAGTTTAACTTCCGTTCAGTTTTTTTTTTCCTTGGGAAGCGGAAGGAACATTCCTGATTTCCCCGTGAAAACAAGCCGCTCGCGACGCTCTCTCAGGCAATGTTTGATCACGCGAGAGCCTATAGAAACAGTATGGCTCGTGCTCTGTCTAAAGCGCTTCTCTCTTCCTCATTTGATTTCGATATAGAGGTTAATTTGGCTGTAACATCATATGTGTCTAATCTGAGGCGGTGCCGCGGGCGGCGAGGCAAACCATTGGTTGACAAACAGCAATCAGATGCAAATTCCAAACCTCTGAATCAATGGGGCAGCCTTCCCCCATTCTATAGGAAACATCTACAAATGACTCGACGCTGATACATAGATGAAGGGTCCCGCACTGAAGGGCCTTTGTGCATAAGAATTGAGTTTGGGCCTCGTGTTACATTTGTGATGAAGCTCGAAACCCATTAGGAAAAGCCAGACATTAAGATCCCCGGTCTGTGCATGTGAGCATATATATTTATATGCATGCATATATACGCTATACGATGCTATCTATACATTTGGCGACGATCCCTGCCAGGGGCCCTTCCCTTTTATTATCACGGCTGCTGCTGTTTGTGATCTCGTGCATACATATAGATACTAGAGCTGTATCTCGTCGATTTATCATTAATAAACAACCAGAATAGTTGCGAGGAACAAACGATTATTAATAAGGAATTAAACTAATTTAGGATTTGATTTGAAACAAGTATATTTTAACAGCATTAAATAGCCTTGGTATAAAACGCACTTTGTTTATTATAGTAGGCTAAGCCTAAAAACAAAAATACTCTTAAGATAAAAAGCGAAGGGGGAGGTATTATGATATTATCTGAAATTATCTGACTAGCTATGATATAAGTGTCTTGCGTATCAAGTGGTTGGCATTTCTGAGAACTGATCCATGCATGTATCAGGTTAAAGTGCAGAAAAGTTAGCACGGTATTTAGTTTCCACCTACTGGACAGAACGAGTATTGCATTTTCAGACAAAAAGGTACAAAAGCTGTCACTGACTCTGGTGAAGGTAGTGATATGAAGCATTTATGCACTAAGATGCAACTTTAAGGCTGATGGTATTCAAACATTTCACAAAAATTGTAAACCAACGCATATACTGTTCAAAACGAAGACAATACATCAGTTTCTAGAGGACATGGAAACTGACTTCAATAAGGAACATATACACCATGAGCGCAGTTGAGTAATATTAATTACAAAAACAGAAGTAAGTTCAGAGAAAAGCTCTAACTGTAATGGCCGTCATGTTCAAGTTTCTATACTTTTAGAGCCCCTGTATGGACCATTAAAACAACTTTGATATTTATAGTGATGAAACATTTAAAAACCCATTTCAAATGATTATATATATGATTCAGATATAGTCTAGTGTTACAACATACATTGACACACTCATAATACAAACATGAACACGACTGATAAAGCTGCAGATTTCAATGTCAAAATTAATCCTCAAAAGTGACTACATTTATTAGATAATATTATATAATATATATATAATAATAATACATTTATTTTAAGCTCCAAAATTAGGAGGTTACCCACAAATACCATATATTTTACAGACTATTACTCTTGTATATATTTACTTTACCTGAACGAAAATGAAAGAGATAAACAAAACCTTTGTTTCAAAATATATTCAATACATTTATTGTTTCTCATTTGCTGCATAAATATATACGCAAAAATTTCCATTTCGCCTTCTTAAAAGCGGGCTTTTGTGCCATCTAGTGGTTGAGAGGAGAATACAATTAAATGCGCATTTTAACCTGATTTTAACCCGGAGTTTAACTCTACATACTAATTCTTGTTTGACTATTTTAAACAGTTGTCAAATTGCCTCTGAGTTGTCATCAAATATTTTGTCAAATATTTGTTTATATTTTTAATGCATTTTTTTTATACATAAATGTTTCTTTAAACATTATTTTTTTCAACAGCTGCAGTACTGATGTTGGAGAAACAATGGTTGTTGCCATTTTTTTTTGTTAGTGGAGCAAAATGAAAAGTAGCTTGAGATATGTGTGTGTGTGCACCGAAATATTTGTGCTTGTTCACTTACTATTTCTACATGAATAAATGAATCAATATATTGAATACATTTAAACAGAGAGGCAATATATGTAAGAAAGAAAAAAATTACATATTTTGAACGTGAATACGATCATGATACACTTTAATCTCAACAAAGCATCAACAATTAATCCATTTGCGTAGACTCTTAGAAAAAGATTCATTGGAGTTCTATGTAGAACCATAGGGGTGACTTCATCATGTAACTTTAGGTTAGTCTAAATGCGTGCACTTTTTAGGCACAATTTGTTTAGTTTTTGAATATACTTGATGCTGTTAAAAGGCACATCATTAATACAAAAAATACCAGTTCATGCAGATATCACACCTAAACACGCTTGGAAAACGTAATTAGAACTAGCTACTAAATTAGTTAAAAATGCCTGTCCATATGATTCGCGAACAACAAACTCACTCAAATGATTCGCGATCCTGCTCCGAACTCCCGAATTGATTCAAATGATTTGCGATCCCCAAACTTACTCAAATGATTCTCGAACACACTTTGAACTCCCGAACTGATACAAATGATTCGCGATCCCGCTCCGAACTCCCAAACTGATTCAAATGATTCGCGAACACGCTTTGAACTCCCGAACTGACTCGAATGATTCGCGAACCCGCTACGAACTCCCGAACTGATTCAAATGATTTGCAATCCCCAAACTGAGTCAAATGATTCGCGAACACACTTTGAACTCCTGAACTGACTCAAATGATTCGCGAACTCGCTACGAACTCCCGAACTGATACAAATGATTAGCGATCCCCCTATTTAAAAGCATTAAATAGCCTAGGTATATACACTCACTATGTTTATTATAGTAAACCTAAAAACAAAAATACTCTTAAGATAAAAAGCGAAGGGGGAGGTATTATGATATTATCTGAAATTATCTGATTAGGTATGATATAAGTGTCTTGCGTATCGAGTGGTTGGCATTTCTGAGAACTGGTCCATGCACGTATCTGGTTAAAGTGCAGAAACGTTAGCACGGTATTTCGTTTCCACCTACTGGACAGAACGAGTATTGCATTTTCAGACAAAAAGGTACAAAAGCTGTCACTGACTCTGGTGAAGGTAGTGAGCGATATGTAGTATTTAGGAGCTAAGATGCAACTTTAAGGCTGATGATACACAGATGGCAAGTAATGGCAACATTGCTCAAATAGTTACCAAGTGTTTCATATCCCTAAAGCGCCACCTTTTAAGTTTAAATAATTTACAAAAGTTTAACTTCTGAATGGGTACCGCCGCCCCATGCAGTGGCAGCTTTTGTACTTTTTCATGTTGTGTAAAGTGGCCCCAAATACTGTTGCATTTCAAAATTCAAAATGTGACAGGCACACTTTTCATAAAACAAATCCTTTCAAACATTTCACAGAAATTGTAAAACAATGCATATACTGTTCAAAACGAAGACAATACATCAGTTTCTAGAGGACATGTAACCTGCGGTTATTTTGGCGAGGAGAGAAACTGACTTCAATAAGGAACATATACACCATGAGCGCAGTTGAGTAATATTAATTGTAAAAACAGAAGTTAGTTCAGAGAAAAGCTGAACTAATGGCCGTCATGTTCAAGTTTCTATACTTTTGGAGCCCCTGTATGGACCATTAAAACAACATTTATATTTATAGTGATGAAACATTTAAAAACCCATTTCAAATGATTTTATATGATTCAGATATAGTCTAGTGTTACAACATACATTGACACACTCATAATACAAACATGAACACGACTGATAAAGCTGCAGATTTCAATGTCAAAATTAATAATCAAAAGTTAATACATTTATTAGACAACTGTCTCACAACTCCAGCCATATAATGTACTATATATTTAGGCTTCATAAATACATGAATATTGTCCTGGACATTAAACAACCGCAATCAAGACATAGGCCTACAAATGATTTTAAATGTATTTCTGATAGATCTGCAAGATGTGATCTATTGATGCAACACATGACAAACGAAGCTAAAGGCACATCTTAAGGAAAATGTGCTTTTCATTACTTCCATATTGTGTTGTTTAATTAAACAATGATGGAGCAGCACATTTTGTGGGCAAATAAATCATTAAAGTTGTTCATTAAATGTATGTATGTATGTATGTATATATATATATATATATATATATATATATATATATATATATAATTTATTGTAAGCTCAAATATTAGGGGGTTACCCACAAATACCATATCTTTTATAGACTATTACTATTGTATTAATTTACTTTACCTGAATGAAAATGAAAGAGATAAACAAGACCTTTGTTTCAAAATATATTCAATACATTTATTGTTTCTCATTTGCTGCATAAATATATACGATTGTTTTGTAAAAACTAAATACAAATAAAATAAATATTAAATAAAATGACAGAGACATCAATTTTGCATTGCTGCCGGTGATGTTCAACTTAAAGAAAAATAATTATATCAGGATCATGCAAAAATTTCCATTTCGCCTTCTTAAAAGCGGGCTTTTGTGCCATCTAGTGGTTGAGAGGAGAATACAATTAAATGCGCATTTTAACCTGATTTTAACCCGGAGTTTAACTCTACATACTAATTATTGTTTGACTATTTTAATCAGATGTCAAATTGCCTCTGAGTTGTCATCAAATATATTGTCAAATATTTGTTTATATTTTTAATGCATTTTTTATATATAAATGTTTCTTTAAACATTATTTTTTTCACCAGCTGCAGTACTGATGTTGGAGAAACACAATGGTTGTTGCTATTTTTTTTTTGTTAGTGGAGCAAAATGAAAAGTAGCTTGAGATATGTGTGTGTGTGCACCGAAATATTTGCGCTTGTTCACTTAATATTTCTACATGAATAAATGAATCAATATATTGAATACATTTAAACAGAGAGGCAATATATGTCAAAGAAAAAAAAACATATTTTGAACGTGAATACGATCATGATACACTTTAATCTCAACAAAGCATCAACAATTAATCCATTTGCGTAGACTCTTAGAAAAAGATTCATTGGGGTTCTATGTAGAACCATAGGGGTGACTTCATCATGTAACTTTACTTTAGTCTAGATGCGTGCACTTTTTAGGCACGATTTGTTTAGTTTTTGGAATATACTTGAAACTGTTAAAACATATCACATCTAAACACGCTTGGAAAACGTAATTAGAACTAGCTACTAAATTAGTCAAAAATGACTATCCACATACAGCTATGATTCGCGATCCCCAAACTGACTCGAATGATTCGCGATCCCGCTCCGAACTCTCGAACTGATTCAAATGATTTGCGATCCCCAAACTGACTCAAATGATTCTCGAACACACTTTGAACTCCCGAACTGATACAAATGATTCGCGATCCCGCTCCGAACTCCCAAAATGATTCAAATGTTTTTGCGATCCCCAAACTGACTCAAATGATTCTCGAACACACTTTGAATTCCCGAACTGACTCAAATTATTCGCGATCCCGCTACAAACACCCGAACTGATACAAATGATTCGCGATTCCGCTCTGAACTCCCGAACTGATTCAAATGATTTGCGATCCCCAAACTGACTCAAATGATTCGCGAACCTGCTACGAACTCCCGAACTGACTCAAATGATTCGCGATCCCCGAACTGACTCATATGATTCGCGAACACGCTTTGAACTCCAAAACTGACTCGAATGATTCGCGATCCCGCTCCGAACTCCCGAACTGATTCAAATGATTTGCGATCCCCAAACTGACTCAAATGATTCGCGAACACACCCGAACTGATACAAATGATTCGAGATCCCGCTATTTAACAGCATTAAATAGCCTAGGTATAAACACTCACTTATATGTTTATTATAGTAAACCTAAAAACAAAAATGCACTTAAGATAAAAAGCGAAGGGGGAGGTATTATGATATTATCTGAAATTATCTGATTAGGTATGATATAAGTGTCTTGCGTATCAAGTGGTTGGCATTTCTGAGAACTGATCCATGCACGTATCAGGTTAAAGTGCAGAAAAGTTAGCACGGTATTTAGTTTCCACCTACCGGACAGAACGAGTTTTGTTAAATGCTCACCTAATGTCTTTTTTTTTCACATTTAAGTATGTTACAGTTAAAGTACAGTACAGTTTTGTAACTTTTGTTACATAATTACATTTAAAATTACATTTTAATTTAAACTTTTTTTTTCATTTACCTGTGTATGTAAGCACAGTGTAGTGTTAATGTTCAAACTGTATTTACCATGGTAAAGTGTCTGACAACAATTAATATTCTTATTAGAATAAAACTGCCTCATTTTTTAACTGTAGACCTGTAGCTGAATAGTTTGGTCTACTACGCTGCTGAAATGTAATGTTGGTCATTATGGTGGAACTTAATATTTAATAACAAATATTTTCTGAAATGATACTTGGTATAAAAAGTTTGAGAACCAATGGTTTAAAAAAAAATGGTATAATATGAAATCCTTCTTTTTAAGAACTTTTCAGTAAACCATTTCTTCTTTCCCCTTGTAGAGTCATCAAGGATCCAGCTTGTTCTTGAAACATTGGTAAGAAATTGTTCATCTGCTACATTGCACTGTCACTTCTGCTAGAGATGTTTTGACCTTTTGTGATAGGTTTTGATTGTACTTAGTTTAATAAAGTGTTTAATGAATAGTGTTGTCCACTTTGTTTCCAACCTCACTGTTACTGAACTGTAAAGTGAAAATATTGTTTGATTTATTTTGCATTCAGTTTTCAGTTAAATATATTTCACAATATCAAAGTTATTGTGAACATACCTAAACTCACTGGTTAAATCTTATGTGTCCTCCAGAAGTTTGCGCTCTGCAAGTGAACGACTCCTTGTGGTGCCGTCCCAAAGAAGTTCCAAATCACTCTCACGGTCCTTTTCCTGGACTGTGTCCAGCTGCTGGAATGACCTTCCAATCTCAATCCGAACTGCTGAGTCTTTACTCATTTTCAAGAAACATCTTAAGACTCATCTTTTTCACCAGAACTTAACCAACTAATGCTAGCACTTTTCCTTCTTTTCTTGTCTTTCATATATAAAAAAACCTGGCTATGCGTTCTGTACTAGACTAACTGAGACTTGTCATGGCACTTGTATCCTGTTGTTGTTCGCTTGTACACCTGACTGCTTCTGTTCTTCTCATTTGTAAGTCGTTCTGGATAAAATCGTCTGTTAAATGATTAAATGTAAATGTTTATACAGGACGGTACAGAAAGTGCACAAGTGGGAGAGAGTGGAGGGGACGGCGTCAGAATGGACCTAGCGCTGGGACTCTTTCAAGGATCACCTGAAGCACAACCACACTGTATACACGAGGCTGCTGATTCTAACATTTTAGAGTCCCCTTCGATACAAATACATTCTGCATTCCCCACGGTAAAGAAGACACAGTCCGGGGGGTTCCCGTTAGAAATCAACTGGTGGAAGGTTCCCTGCTCGTACTGTTCAACACATTTTCACTGCACAAATGTACACAACTCTTGTAGTGAGACATATTACTAAAACATGTTTTTGACAGAAACTGTAGTTTTCCACTGAAATAAAAGATCCACTGGTTTCAGCCATAAAGGTTTGTCTTGTAAGTGCTGGAAAAAATATGCATTTATGTGCCAAATTATTCTACAAAAACCTTTAAATATTATTGTATTTGGATTGTTCTACTACATGTTTTTAGCAATACCTCCATGCATACTCTGCATCATAAAGTTTGGAATTATTTTCAACTGTTTTATACAGTATGTTTCCAAAATTAAACTGCTGTTTTACAATTTTGAGCCTGTGGTAGTTTATAGAAGTTGATTGTAAAGCCATTGCTGCCAGTCATTAAATTTTTAGCCTTGCATGTACCGTGTTGATCTAAATACCAGCTAGGATCTAGGTGTATTTATACACGCGGTGCAAGGTACAAAGGGGACACTAACTATTCACAATCAACACCTCATTCAGCTTTCATGCCAGGTCTGCAGCCCGACCCTAATTCATCCCGCTCCCAACTCCCGAACTGATTCAAATGATTTGCGATCCCCAAACTGATAAAAAAAAAAAAAAAAAAAAAAAAAATAATAATAATAATATATATATATATATATATATATATATATATATATATATATATATATATATATATATATATATATATATATATATATATATATATTTTTTTTTTTTAAGCTCAAATATTAGAGGGTTACCCACAAATACCATATATTTTAAAGACTATTTGTATTTATTTACTTTACCTGAACGAAAATGAAAGAGATAAACAAGACCTTTGTTTCAAAATATATTCAATACATTTATTGTTTCTCATTTGCTGCATAAATATATACGATTTTTAAAAAAAAAAAATAAATAAATACAAATAAAAGAAATATTAAATAAAATGACAGAGACATCAATTTTGCATTGCTGCCGGTGATGTTCAACTTAAAGAAAAATAATTATATAAGGATCATGCAAAAATTTCCATTTCGCCTTCTTAAAAGCGGGCTTTTGTGCCATCTAGTGGTTGAGAGGAAAATACAATTAAATGCGCATTTTAACCTGATTTTAACCCGGAGTTTAACTCTACATACTAATTATTGTTTGACTATTTTAAACCGATGTCAAATTGCCTCTGAGTTGTCATCAAATATTTTGTCAAATATTTGTTTATATTTTAATGCATTTTATATATAAATGTTTCTTTAAACATTATTTTTTTCACCAGCTGCAGTACTGATGTTGGAGAAACACAATGGTTGTTGCTATTTTTTTTTTGTTAGTGGAGCAAAATGAAAAGTAGCTGGAGATATGTGTGTGTGCACCGAAATATTTGCGCTTGTTCACTTAATATTTCTACATGAATAAATTAATCAATATATTGAATACATTAAACAGAGAGGCAATATATGTCAAAGAAGCATGATACACTTTAATCTCAACAAAGCATCAAAAATTAATCCATTTGCGTAGACTCTTAGAAAAAAGGGTTCATTGAAGTTCTATATAGAACCATAGGGGTGACTTCATCATGTAACTTTACATTAGTCTAGATGCGTGCACTTTTTAGGCACGATTTGTTTAGTTTTTGAATATACTTGATACTGTTAAAAGGCACATCATTAAAACAAAAAAATATGAGTTCATGCACATATCACACCTAAACACGCTTGGAAAACGTAATTAGAACTAGCTACTAAATTAGTTACAAATGCCTGTCCATATACAGCTATGATTCGCGATCCCCAAACTGACTCGAATGATTCGCGATCCCGCTCCGAACTCCCGAACCGATTCAAATCATTTGCGATCCCCAAACTGATTCAAATGATTCGCAAACACGCTACGAACTCCCAAACTGACTCAAATGATTCGCGAACACGCTTTGAACTCCCGAACTGATACAAATGATTCGCGATCCCGCTACGAACTCCCGAACTGATTCAAATGATTTGCGATCCCCAAACTGACTCAAATGATTCGCGAACCCGCCACGAACTCCCGAACTGATTCAAATTTTTTGCGATCCCCAAACTGACTCAAATTGATTCGCGAACCCGCCACGAACTCCCGAACTGATACAAATGATTCGCGATCCCGCTAAGAACTCCCGAACTGATTCAAATGATTCGTGAACAAGCTTTGAACTCCCGAACTGACTCAAATGATTCACGATCCCGCTATTTAACAGCATTAAATAGCCTAGGTATAAACACTCACTTATATGTTTATTATAGTAAACCTAAAAACAAAAATGAACTTAAGATACAAAGCGAAGGGGGGAGGTATTATGATATTATCAGAAATTATCTGATTAAGTATGATATAAGTGTCTTGCGTATCAAGTGGTTGGCATTTCTGAGAACTGATCCATGCACGTATCAGGTTAAAGTGCAGAAAAATTAGGTACTAAGATGCAGCTTTAAGGCTGATGACACACAGATGGCAATTGATGGCGACATTGCTCAAATAGTTACCAAGTGTTTCATATCCCTAAAGCGCCACCTTTTAAGTTTAAATAATTTACAAAAGTTTCACTTCTGAATGGGTACCGCCGCCCCATGCAGTGGCAGCTTTTGTACTTTTTCATGTAATGTGAAGTGGCCCCAAATACTGTTGCATTTAAAATTCAAAATGTGACAGGCACACTTTTCATAAAACAAATCCATTCAAACATTTCACAGAAATGGTAAAACAATGGATATACTGTTCAAAACGAAGACAATACATCAGTTTCTAGAGGACATGTAACCTGCTGTTATTTTGGCGAGGAGAGAAACTGACTTCAATAAGGAACATATACACCATGAGTGCAGTTGAGTAATATTAATTGCAAAAACAGAAGTTAGTTCAGAGAAAAGCTCTAACTGTAATGGCCGTCATGTTCAAGTTTCTATACTTTTGGAGCCCCTGTATGGACCATTAAAACAACTTTGATATTTATAGTGATGAAACATTTAAAAACCCATTTCAAATGATTTTATATATAATTCAGATATAGTCTAGTGTTACAACATACATTGACACACTCATAATACAAACATGAACACGACTGATGAAGCTGCAGATTTCAATGTCAAAATTAATAATCAAAAGTGAATACATTTATTAGACAACAGTCTCACAACTCCAGCCATATAATGTACTATATATTTAGGCTTCATAAATACATGAATATTGTCCTGGACATTAAACAAGCGCAATCAAGACATAGGCCTACAAATGATTTTAAATGTATTTCTGATAGATCTGCAAGATGTGATCTATTGATGCAACACATGACAAACGGAGCTAAAGGCACATCTTAAGGAAAATGTGCTTTTCATTATTTCCATATTGTGTTGTTTAATTAAACAATGATGAAGCAGCACATTTTGTGGGCAAATAAATCATTAAAGTTGTTCATTAAATGTATGTATGTATATTATATATATATATATATATATATATATATATATATATATATATATATATATATATATATATATATATATATATATATATATATATATAATAAATTTATTGTAAGCTCAAATATTAGGGGGTTACCCACAAATACCATATCTTTTATAGACTATTACTATTGTATTAATTTACTTTACCTGAATGAAAATGAAAGAGATAAACAAGACCTTTGTTTCAAAATATATTCAATACATTTATTGTTTCTCATTTGCTGCATAAATATATACGATTGTTTTGTAAAAATTAAATACAAATAAAATAAATATTAAATAAAATGACAGAGACATCAATTTTGCATTGCTGCCGGTGTTGTTCAACTTAAAGAAAAATAATTATATCAGGATCATACAAAAATTTCCATTTCGCCTTCTTAAAAGCGGGCTTTTGTGCCATCTAGTGGTTGAGAGGAGAATACAATTAAATGCGCATTTTAACCTGATTTTAACCCGGAGTTTAACTCTACATACTAATTCTTGTTTGACTATTTTAATCGGATGTCAAATTGCCTCTGAGTTGTCATCAAATATATTGTCAAATATTTGTTTATATTTTTAATGCGTTTTTTATACATAAATGTTTCTTTAAACATTATTTTTTTCACCAGCTGCAGTACTGATGTTGGAGAAACACAATGGTTGTTGCTATTTTTTTTTTGTTAGTGGAGCAAAATGAAAAGTAGCTTGAGATGTGTGTGTGTGTGCACCGAAATATTTGTGCTTGTTCACTTAATATTTCTACATGAATAAATGAATCAATATATTGAATACATTTAAACAGAGAGGCAATATGTGTCAAAGAAAAAAATTACATATTTTGAACGTGAATACGAGCATGATACACTTTAATCTCAACAAAGCATCAACAATTAATCCATTTGCGTAGACTCTTAGAAAAAGATTCATTGGGGTTCTATGTAGAACCATAGGGTTGACTTCATCATGTAACTTTACTTTAGTCTAAATGCGTGCACTTTTTAGGCACGATTTGTTTAGTTTTTGGAATATACTTGAAACTGTTAAAAGGCACATCATTAACATGATTTGCGATCCCCAAACTGACTCAAATGATTCTCGAACACACTTTGAACTCCCGAACTGATACAAATGATTCGCGATCCCGCTCCGAACTCCCAAAATGATTCAAATGTTTTTGCGATCCCCAAACTGACTCAAAAGATTCTCGAACACACTTTGAACTCCCGAACTGACTCAAATGATTCGCGATCCCCGAACTGACTCATATGATTCGCGAACACGCTTTGAACTCCAAAACTGACACGAATGATTCGCGATCCCGCTCCGAACTCCCGAACTGATACAAATGATTCGAGATCCCGCTATTTAACAGCATTAAATAGCCTAGTAGGGCTGTAGTACTCGAGTCCGGTCTTGGACTCGAGTCCGGACTCAAGACATTTTTCTGTCGTCTCGGACTTGTCTCGGACTCGTTGAATTTGCACTCGGACTTGTCTCGGACTTGGCCATTGGACTCGCCAAGTCTTCTAGTTGGTCTCGACCGAGTCCAGCAAAAAAATAAAATAAAAAATTTCTCCTTCAATACAAAACCACATTTGCATGATGTCGCGACTGAAAACGTGTGGAAAACGCTAGGCGCACCGCTCTCCTTATTTCCAAAGCACTGTAATCTGTGCTTGCGCTCCAGTGGCGTCTGCTGTTGCTGGGCAACCATGACCCGCTCTCCATGATGACGCAGAAGTTTCAGCAAAGAATAAATGGAATTCCAGCACTTAAAATCATAGACATATAAATAACTAGACGCCTCATTGGCCGCTCGACCGCACGTCAACGTCGCCGCCATATTGGAGCGGGCAACTGTCATAACTCTCAAATCAGGACAGAAGAAAACATATCTGACTCATCGACAGATTGGACACCTACAAACCGTCACACGATAGTAAAAACAGATCTCGGGGTGTTATCTGTCACAGGTAAGACTCAGCTGTTCTTTCTCGATGTTTTTGGTCATTTTTAACTTTATGTTGACAGCTTAATTAACCACCAGTGTCAGACGATTAATAATATCGCTAGCGTAGTTAGCAGTGAAGGCTGAGACTTCATAAGAACTCAGAGTTTAAATGAATTCTTATTACGTTTTAACTTATATTGCCATTTATATAATAAACTAAATGGTGTTATGAGCACAATATACAGAGTGAGCCCTTTGACTGTCTAGATTAATGATGGAGCTAAAGCTTCTCTCTTTAATTTCACTACCGTTACTTATTTACAAAGATGAAGTGGTAACACTTTAGAATACTAGTCCTTTAGTTAATGTTAGTTAATGTATTAATTAACATGAACAAACAATGAACAATACATTTATTACTGTATTTATTCATCTTTGTTCATGTTAGTTAATGAAAATACAGTTTTTCATCGTTAGTTCATGCTAATTCAGAGTGCATTAACTAATGTTAACAAGCACAGCTTTTGTTTTAAATAATGCATTAGTAAATGTTGAAATGAACATCAACTAAGATTAATAAATGCTGTACAAGGATTGTTCTTGCTTAGATCATGTTAACTAAAGTAGTTAACTAATATTAACTAATGGACCGTTTTTCAAAAGTGTTACTGATTAAGTTCATCACTTGATTATAAGGATTTCATTGCTTTTCATAAAACTGTTAACTGATTCTATGTATTCTTTTTTCTTCTCTTTTAGCCATTTGCAAACAGGACAAGGACCGCCTTAAGGAAAGCTGAGGAAAGCTGTTCTCGGAGACAAGACTATACCTCCCTAGACTTGTGTTGTGTTTGTACTAAACCCAGAGCAGCCCTGAATGAATCGACAGAATGACCAGCTCATATTCTAATACTATAGACTGCATTTAAAAAGCTTTGCACAGGCTGTTTAATGCTGATAATGTACTGCGTGTGTCTTTACACAAAAACTACATGATGTTAATAGCCTAGAAATGAAAAACACAGGAACTCATAGTGAATCCAGCTGCATTATCATGATAAACTCATTGTGATGTTGTTATAATTATTATTTATTTTGATTAATATCAAGTTTTTGAGGGGAGCATCTCATATTCTGGTCTGTGATAAACAACTATACTTTGAGATTTTGTTGTGCAAGGTAAACCTTACACACTCACACCCAAACATTTATATGTGTTAACATACATGGAAAAATAAATCACTGTTTCAAAATGTGTGTTTTCTGCATGAGTGTGTGTAATGTGCATTATAGAACATATATATATATATATATATATATATATATATATATATATATATATATATATATATATATATATGTGTGTGTATGTATGTGTGTGTGTGTGTGTGTGTGTGTGTACATGTATATATTATACATGTATATATTTTACTTAAGGAGCTCATTAATTAAACACAATCTGGAACTCATGTCCACAATTTTTTTATATTGTGTCTGAATTTGATTAATAATTATTACACAAATAGTATTTTAAAATTACATTTCAATTTTTTTTATTTTACTCTTTAATTTACTATTAATTTATTCTTCATTTTTGTCTATTCTGTATTATTCCACCCTTGATATTACATATTCTTCTTGCTATTGTTAACCTATTGTTGTTCGGTTATTTATTATGGTATTATTCATATTATACAAATAATTTTTATACTATTATAAATCTATTATATCGAATATGTTATTGTAGCATTGTACTCGCTTTTCATATTATTCACTTTACTTTAAGTTGTACTACATGTACTTTTTAATATAACATATCACTTTTACTATATTTCTACTGTGAACTGTATCAGTTCATATTTTCATTTTCACTGGATCCATAGCCTCATCAGTTACATGTGTTATTATTTGTTGTGGAGTTCATCTGTAGGCTAGTGTGTCACTTTTTGATTTGTATTTACTTGTTTTATTAAATTTTCTCAACAATAGTAAATTATTAGTGTTTAAAGATGTATTACTTAGATTTTATCACAGAATTTCAAAGGGAATGAGCTGTGTTCTGATCTGAGACACGAAAGAGAGAAAAAAGAGAAAAATGTTGGGATTGAACACAGACAAGGCAATAAAATCAAATACATTTAATTAAATGAATATTCAAATTAAATTACATTCATATGTCACAGTTATACTAAATTAACATTAGAATTGTAAACCGAAAATAATAAACGAAATCAAGAAGTGAGACAAATGTGAGCTTTCACAATTCCTTACGAAAATTAATAATTTTCCAAACCTAACTAAATAACTGGAGGCAAAGTTTTTAACTGCACGTAGATCACAAACCTGAAATCGGTTGATAAATGTGAACGTTATCGTGTTTTTATTCAGAAAAAAACGGAGCTCCCCGTTTACTTCCATGTATTTTTAAGGCAGTCTTGCCCTCACTAACATGGCGGCGGCGTTGACGTATCGCAGCAACGGCTCAGAGCGGCCAATGAGGCGTCTAGTTATTTATATGTCTATGCTTAAAATCACTTGTAGTAGCTCTACTAATAGATTCATTTACAAAATGGCTATCCTTGTACAACTATGATCATCTGTTTCTCCATCTTGCCTTAGCTTTCAGTATTGTTCCGGGAAAGGATGTGCATGACCAGTGGTGCACTTACTGCGACCTGAAAAGTTTAGATGTTTCTAATTTAATTTTCTACCTGTTAGATTGTGTTTTATTTACGTCTACACCTAGATAGCCTTTTTTAATCAATAAACGCGTATTAATGTATAGCCTTATGCAACAATTACATATGTAAATTTTAAAAACTTTATATATGACATTACATATTTACATTTTCATGTAACAGCCAGTATTTGTATCTGTAACAATCACAAAATTTTTCCTATCTGCATTCGGATACAATATCGTACAGTTACTTGATAAGACTGTTATGACTTTTTATATATTTTTTCGTAGTTATCACTGAACAAGTATGTCGTGTTAAACTGAAATAATTATTAATTTCTAAAATAATATTTATCATGCAAGCAGAGAGATGTCATGACAAACGTTTAGTGATCATTTGAACACGACTGAATCCATTCAATGCGCACATTCTCATTACGCAGAAACACTTTAAGCGAGTCTTAATGTTAATGAACTTCACTAAACAGATGTGTGTGTTCCGCGCAAACCAGCAAAAGGTAAAGATGCAAACATGTAGGACAAGTAGACAATGTATCCGTATCTAATCTGATTATTAGCCTACTCTTGAGAGAGAACTGATTTGGTTTTTGAGAGACTGAGACGCGCAGCGCGGCTGTTTGATTGGTGAGCGCGCTGTGTTTATTCCATTCATTCGTATCATGGTAGCCTAAGCTTTCAATATTTGCCTTTTAAATAAATACAAATAATATAACGTGTAGCTATGATGTATTATTATAGGTAAAATACTCTTGCAACGCTCTGATTTCTGAGAGATAAACAGAGAGGCGACAACAATGGGGTGTTTGATTTGCGATCTTTTCACTCAAAGTTTACATTCATTCACTTCTGGCACTGATTCCCTGGTTCACCTGTTATCTAGCAAACACCAGACTGTGTCAGCTTTAGCCGAGTATTCAGGCAGAATTATTCCTTGAGCGTTATTCGTTTTTTAAGCCATTATCCGTGCCATTCCGATTAAGGTATTCGGCTTCAGGCACAACCCTAATTTTTACATTACATATTTTATTTTTACATGCAACATAGATAAGGTCATATAGTAACAGCTCCACGCAATATTGTAATTCTAAAATTCACGTCGTACTTGCAAACACTTTGTATGCATTATGATTAATACATGCTGGAGTAGTTGATTGTTTCCGACAGTGCTCGACTAGTCTATGCAAGC
Organism: Carassius gibelio; assembly: GCF_023724105.1. Taxonomy (NCBI): domain Eukaryota; kingdom Metazoa; phylum Chordata; class Actinopteri; order Cypriniformes; family Cyprinidae; genus Carassius; species Carassius gibelio. The sequence goes on from NC_068406.1 coordinate 23,034,413, forward strand.
ACAAGCACAGTATGACAAAAATGTCGCTGTATTTATGTGCGCATGTCCAGTAGAGCCAAACGTATCCATTCTAGCCTTGCTGCGTGCATTTGTCATATCCCGAGCTTTGCGTGTGTCTGTGCACTGTGCCAATTAGGCATAGTCATATACATTTTTGACCACAGATATAATGTCAACAAAAAATAAAGTACATAAAAATTATTTGACCTTACAGTTCCAAACTTTGTTTGTTTATCCAAGTTTAGCTCCCAGGGTCGGACTGGGGGTAAAACCAGTACTCATTACCAGGGCCCCAAAGGAAGAGAGGGCCCTTGAAAAGTATGAATCTGAAATATATATATTTTTACCTGGATATTTTCATGGGTGGGGGCCATGGGGGCCCATCAGGACTGCCTATGCATAGGGCCCAGGATCTTGTTTAACGCCCCTGTTAGCTTTAACCCTAATTATACACACTTAATTAAGCTCTTACTAGACACACTAATCTTCCAGGTGTTTTAAGGCCAGTTGGAGCTAAACTTTTCAGGACATTGGCCCTCCAGGATGTAGTTTGGAGACCCCTGTCCTACAGAGTTGTTACTTTGCAGATGCTTTTTGATCATTACAAATAATAATGTAAAATGATTTTCTTAGAATAGGAGATATGCTTTCTCTCGCATCACAAACATTATCAGTAGTTAAGTATGTGGTCTTGAAGAGGACCCTTTTTCCTTTCATTTGGACTCGGTCTTGGACTTGGACTCGAAACTTTTGGACTTGGACTTGACTTGGACTCGAACCTCTTTGGACTCGGTCTTGACTCGGTCTCGACTAGTCCTGGACTTGGACTTGACTTGGACTCGACAAAGCCGGACTTGACTACAGCTCTATAGCCTAGGTATAAACACTCACTATGTTTATTATAGTAAACCTAAAAACAAAAATGCACTTAAGATAAAAAGCGAAGGGGGAGGTATTATGATATTATCTGAAATTATCTGACTAGGTATGATATAAGTGTCTTGTGTATCAAGTGGTTGGCATTTCTGAGAACTGATCCATGCACGTATCAGGTTAAAGTGCAGAAAAGTTAGCACGGTATTTAGTTTCCACCTACCGGACAGAACGAGTATTGTTAAATGCTCACCTAATGTCTTTTATTAGAGATTTTCCCATATTTTCCTGATATGAATCCCATGCATTAGGTGTGTTATATATGTTTGTATTCTTATAATAGTTTCAAAGTGTTTTCTGAAACATATAAGTGCAAATGTCGGTTTTTAAATAATATAATTTTAATGAATTAATGAAAATGAATAAATAAAAAAAAGGATTGTTTAAAGCCATGGTTCTCAAAGTGTCAGGCCCCCTTTAGTTGTTATGCAGGTGAATCACTAAATTAAACTAATTAATGTTAATATATTTTAACTTAATCTTTAAGTTTTTTTTTTTGCACATTTAAGTATGTTACAGTTAAAGTACAGTACAGTTTTGTAACTTTTGTTACGTAATTACATTTAAAATTACATTTTAATTGAAACTTTTTTTTTCATTTACCTGTGTATGTAAGCACAGTGTAGTGTTAATGTTCAAACTGTATTTACCATGGTAAAGTGTCTGACAACAATTAATATTCTTATTAGAATAAAACTGCCTCATTTTTTAACTGTAGAGCTGTAGCTGAATAGTTTGGCCTACTACGCTGCTGAAATGTAATGTTGGTCATTATGGTGGAACTTGATATTTAATAACAAATATTTTCTGAAATGATACTTGGTATAAAAAGTTTGAGAACCAGTGGTTTAAAGAAATGGTATAATATGAAATCCTTCTTTTTAAGAACAATTTTATAGTAAACCATTTCTTCTTTCCCCTTGTAGAGTCATCAAGGATCCAGCTTGTTCTTGAAACATTGGTAAGAAATTGTTCATCTGCTACATTGCACTGTCACTTCTGCTAGAGATGCTTTGACCTTTTGTGATAGGTTTTGATTGTACTTAGTTTAATAAAGTGTTTAATGAATAGTGTTGTCCACTTTGTTTCCAACCTCACTGTTACTGAACTGTAAAGTGAAAATATTGTGTGATTTATTTTGCATTCAGTTTTCAGTTAAATATATTTCACAATATCAAAGTTGTTGTGAAACATTGTGAACATACCTAAACTCACTGGTTAAATCTTATGTGTCCTCCAGAAGTTTGCGCTCTGCAAGTGAACGACTCCTTGTGGTGCCGTCCCAAAGAGGTTCAAAATCACTCTCACGGACCTTTTCCTGGACTGTGTCCAGCTGCTGGAATGACCTTCCAATCTCAATCCGAACTGCTGAGTCTTTACTCATTTTCAAGAAACATTTTAAGACTCATCTTTTTCACCAGAACTTAACCAACTTATGCTAGCACTTTTCCTTCTTTTCTTGTCTTTCATATTTAAAAAACACCTGGCTATGTGTTCTGTACTAGACTAACTGAGACTTGTCATGGCACTTGTATACTGTTGTTGTTCGCTTGTACTCCTGACTGCTTCTATTCTTCTTATTTGTAAGTCGCTTTGGATAAAATTGTCTGTTAAATGATTAAATGTAAATGTTTATACAGGACGGTACAGAAAGTACACAAGTGGGAGAGAGTGGAGGGGACGGCGTCAGAATGGACCTAGCGCTGGGACTCTTTCAAGGATCACCCGAAGCACAACCACACTGTATACACGAGGCTGCTGATTCTAACATTTTAGAGTCCCCTTCGATACAAATACATTCTGCATTCCCCACGGTAAAGAAGACACAGTCCGGGGGGTTCCCGTTAGAAATCAACTGGTGGAAGGTTCCCTGCTCGTACTGTTCAACACATTTTCACTGCACAAATGTACACAACTCTTGTAGTGAGACACATTACTAAAACATGTTTTGGACAGAAACTGTAGTTTTCCACCAAAAACAAAACAAAACACTGGTTTCAGCCATAAAGGTTTGTCTTGTAAGTGCTGGAAAAAATATGCATTTATGTGCCAAATTATTCTACAAAAACCTTTAAATATTATTGTATTTGGATTGTTCTACTACATGTTTTTAGCAATACCTCCATGCATACTCAGATGAAAATAAGTTTGGGATTATTTTCATCTGTTTTATACAGTATGTTTCCAAAATTAAACTGCTGTTTTACAATTTTGAGCCTGTGGTAGTTTATTGAAGTTGATTGTAAAGCCATTACTGCCAGTCATTAAATTTTTAGCCTTGCATGTACCGTGTTGATCTAAATACCAGCTAGGATCTAGGTGTATTTATACACGCGGTGCAAGGTACAAAGGGGACACAACGTCGTGTTAACAACGTTGATTAACTTTTCAAAATCAACACCTCATTCAGCTTTCATCCCAGGTCTGCAGCCCGACTCTAATTCATCCCACTCCGAACTCCCGAACTGATTCAAATGATTTGCCATCCCCAAACTGACTCAAATGATTCGCGAACCCGCCACGAACTCCCGAACTGATACAAATGATTCGCGAACCCGCCACGAACTCCCGAACTGATACAAATGATTCGCGATCCCGCTACGAACTCCCGAACTGATACAAATGATTCGCGATCCCGCCACGAACTCCCGAACTGATACAAATGATTCGCGATCCCGCTACGAACTCCCGAACTGATACAAATGATTCGCGATCCCGCTACGAACTCCCGAACTGATTCAAATGATTCGCGATCCCGCCACGAACTCCCGAACTGATACAAATGATTCGCGATCCCGCTACGAACTCCCGAACTGATTCAAATGATTCGCGATCCCGCCACGAACTCCCGAACTGATACAAATGATTCGCGATCCCGCCACGAACTCCCGAACTGATACAAATGATTCGCGAACCCGCTACGAACTCCCGAACTGATTCAAATGATTCGCGAACAAGCTTTGAACTCCCGAACTGACTCAAATGATTCGAGATCCCGCTATTTAACCGCATTAAATAGCCTAGGTATAAACACTCACTATGTTTATTATAGTACACCTAAAAACAAAAATGCACTTAAGATAAAAAGCGAAGGGGGAGGTATTATGATATTATCTGAAATTATCTGATTAGGTATGATATAAGTGTCTTGCGTATCAAGTGGTTGGCATTTCTGAGAACTGATCCATGCACGTATCAGGTTAAAGTGCAGAAACGTTAGCACGGTATTTAGTTTCCACCTACTGGACAGAACGAGTTTTGTTAAATTCTCACCTAATGTCTTTTATTAGAGATTTTCCCATATTTTCCTGATATGAATCCCATGCATTAGGTGTGTTATATATGTTTGTATTCTTATAATAGTTTCAAAGTGTTTTCTGAAACATATACGTGCAAATGTCGGTTTTTAAATAACATAATTTTAATGAATTAATGAAAATGAATGAAAAAAAAAAAGATTGTTTAAAGCCATGGCTCTCAAAGTGTCAGGTCCCCTCTAGTTGTTATGCAGGTGAATCACTAAATTAAACTAATTAATGTTAATACATTTTAACTTAATCTTTGAGTAAGTTTTTTTTTTGCACATTTAAGTATGTTACAGTTACAGTACAGTTTTGTAACTTTTGTTACGTAATTACATTTAAAATTACATTTTAATTGAAACTTTTTTTTTCATTTACCTGTGTATGTAAGCACAGTGTAGTGTTAATGTTCAAACTGTATTTACCATGGTAAAGTGTCTGACAACAATTAATATTCTTATTAGAATAAAACTGCCTCATTTTTTAACTGTAGAGCTGTAGCTGAATAGTTTGGCCTACTACGCTGCTGAAATGTAATGTTGGTCATTATGGTGCAACTTAATATTTAATAACAAATATTTTCTGAAATGATACTTGGTATAAAAAGTTTGAGAACCAATGGTTTAAAGAAATGGTATAATATGAAATCCTGCTTTTTAAGAACAATTTTATAGTAAACCATTTCTTCTTTCCCCTTGTAGAGTCATCGAGGATCCAGCTTGTTCTTGAAACATTGGTAAGAAATTGTTCATCTGCTACATTGCACTGTCACTTCTGCTAGAGATGCTTTGACCTTTTGTGATAGGTTTTGATTGTACTTAGTTAAATAAAGTGTTTAATGAATAGTGTAGTCCACTTTGTTTCCAACCTCACTGTTACTGAACTGTAAAGTGAAAATATTGTGTGATTTATTTTGCATTCAGTTTTCAGTTAAATATATTTCACAATATCAAAGTTATTGTCAAACATTGTGGACATACCTAAACTCACTGGTTAAATCTTATGTGTCCTCCAGAAGTTTGCGCTCTGCAAGTGAACGACTCCTTGTGGTGCCGTCCCAAAGAGGTTCAAAATCACTCTCACGGACCTTTTCCTGGACTGTGTCCAGCTGCTGGAATGACCTTCCAATCTCAATCCGAACTGCTGAGTCTTTACTCATTTTCAAGAAACATTTTAAGATTCATCTTTTTCACCAGAACTTAACCAACTAATGCTAGCACTTTTCCTTCTTTTCTTGTCTTTCATATATAAAAAAACCTGGCTATGTGTTCTGTACTAGACTAACTGAGACTTGTCATGGCACCTGTATACTGTTGTTGTTCGCTTGTACACCTGACTGCTTCTATTGTTCTCATTTGTAAGTCGCTTTGGATAAAATCGTCTGTTAAATGATTAAATGTAAATGTTTATACAGGACGGTACAGAAAGTGCACAAGTGGGAGAGAGTGGAGGGGACGGCGTCAGAATGGACCTAGCGCTGGGACTCTTTCAAGGATCACCTGAAGCACAACCACACTGTATACACGAGGCTGCTGATTCTAACATTTTAGAGTCCCCTTCGATACAAATACATTCTGCATTCCCCACGGTAAAGAAGACACAGTCCGGGGGGTTCCCGTTAGAAATCAACTGGTGGAAGGTTCCCTGCTCGTACTGTTCAACACATTTTCACTGCACAAATGTACACAACTCTTGTAGTGAGACATATTACTAAAACATGTTTTTGACAGAAACTGTAGTTTTCCACTGAAATAAAAGATCCACTGGTTTCAGCCATAAAGGTTTGTCTTGTAAGTGCTGGAAAAAATATGCATTTATGTGCCAAATTATTCTACAAAAACCTTTAAATATTATTGTATTTGGATTGTTCTACTACATGTTTTTAGCAATACCTCCATGCATACTCTGCATCATAAAGTTTGGAATGATTTTCAACTGTTTTATACAGTATGTTTCCAAAATTAAACTGCTGTTTTACAATTTTGAGCCTGTGGTAGTTTATAGAAGTTGATTGTAAAGCCATTGCTGCCAGTCATTAAATTTTTTGCCTTGCATGTACCGTGTTGATCTAAATACCAGCTAGGATCTAGGTGTATTTATACACGCGGTGCAAGGTACAAAGGGGACACAATGGCGTGTTAACAACGTTGATTAACTATTGACAATCAACACCTCATTCAGCTTTCATCCCAGGTCTGCAGCCGGACTCTAATTCATCCCGCTCCCAACTCCCGAACTGATTCAAATGATTTGCGATCCCCAAACTGATAATATATATATATATATATATATATATATATATATATATATATATATATATTTTAAGCTCAAATATTAGAGGGTTACCCACAAATACCATATATTTTAAAGACTATTTGTATTTATTTACTTTACCTGAACGAAAATGAAAGAGATAAACAAGACCTTTGTTTCAAAATATATTCAATACATTTATTGTTTCTCATTTGCTGCATAAATATATACGATTTTTTTGTGAGAAAAAATAAATACAAATAAAATAAATATTAAATAAAATGACAGAGACATCAATTTTGCATTGCTGCCGGTGATGTTCAACTTAAAGAAAAATAATTATATCAGGATCATGCAAAAATTTCCATTTAGCTTTCTTAAAAGCGGGCTTTTGTGCCATCTAGTGTTTGAGAGGAGAATACAATTAAATGCGCATTTTAACCTGATTTTAACCCGGAGTTTAACTCTACATATTAATTCTTGTTTGACTATTTTAAACAGATGTCAAATTGCCTCGGAGTTGTCATCAAATATTTTGTCAAATATTTGTTTATATTTTTAATGCATTTTATATATAAATGTTTCTTTATACATTATTTTTTTCAACAGCTGCAGTACTGATGTTGGAGAAACAATGGTTGTTGCTATTTTTTTTTGTTAGTGGAGCAAAATGAAAAGTAGCTGGAGATATGTGTGTGTTGCGGTTGTTCACTAAATATTTCTACATGAATAAATGAATCAATATATTGAATACATTAAACAGAGAGGCGATATATGTCAAAGAAAAAAAATACATATTTTGAACGTGAATACGAGCATGATACACTTTAATCTCAACAAAGCATCAAAAATTAATCCATTTGCGTAGACTCTTAGAAAAAAGGGTTCATTGGAGTTCTACTATAGAACCATAGTGTTGACTTCATCATGTAACTTTACATTAGTCTAGATGCGTGCACTTTTTAGGCACGATTTGTTTAGTTTTTGAATATACTTGATACTGTTAAAAGGCACATCATTAAAACAAAAAAATACGAGTTCATGCACATATCACACCTAAACACGCTTGGAAAACGTAATTAGAACTAGCTACTAAATTAGTTAAAAATGCCTATCCATATACAGCTATGATTTGCGATCCCCAAACTGACTCAAATGATTCGCGATCCCGCTCCGAACTCCCGAACTGATTCAAATCATTTGCGATCCCCAAACTGATTCAAATGATTCGCGAACACGCTTTGAACTCCCGAACTGACTCAAATGATTCGCGAACCCGCTTTGAACTCCCGAACTGATACAAATGATTCGCGATCCCGCTACGAACTCCCGAACTGATTCAAATGATTTGCGATCCCCAAACTGACTCAAATGATTCGCGAACATGCTTTGAACTCCCGAACTGATACAAATGATTCGCGATCCCGCTACGAACTCCCGAACTGATTCAAATGATTTGCGATCCCCAAACTGACTCAAATGATTCGCGAACCCGCCACGAACTCCCGAACTGATTCAAATTATTTGCGATCCCCAAACTGACTCAAATTGATTCGCGAACCCGCCACGAACTCCCGAACTGATACAAATGATTCGCGAACCCGCCACGAACTCCCGAACTGATTCAAATTATTTGCGATCCCCAAACTGACTCAAATTGATTCGCGAACCCGCCACGAACTCCCGAACTGATTCAAATGATTCGTGAACAAGCTTTGAACTCCCGAACTGACTCAAATGATTCGCGATCCCGCTATTTAACAGCATTAAATAGCCTAGGTATAAACACTCACTATGTTTATTATAGTAAACCTAAAAACAAAAATGCACTTAAGATAAAAAGCGAAGGGGGAGGTATTATGATATTATCAGAAATTATCTGATTAGGTATGATATAAGTGTCTTGCGTATCAAGTGGTTGGCATTTCTGAGAACTGATCCATGCACGTATCAGGTTAAAGTGCAGAAAAATTAGGTACTAAGATGCAGCTTTAAGGCTGATGATACACAGATGGCAATTAATGGCAACATTGCTCAAATAGTTACCAAGTGTTTCATATCCCTAAAGCGCCACCTTTTAAGTTTAAATAATGTACAAAAGTTTCACTTCTGAATGGGTACCGCCGTCCCATGCAGTGGCAGCTTTTGTACTTTTTCATGTAATGTGAAGTGGCCCCAAATACTGTTGCATTTAAAATTCAAAATGTGACAGGCACACTTTTCATAAAACAAATCCATTCAAACATTTCACAGAAATGGTAAAACAATGGATATACTGTTCAAAACGAAGACAATACATCAGTTTCTAGAGGACATGTAACCTGCTGTTATTTTGGCGAGGAGAGAAACTGACTTCAATAAGGAACATATACACCATGAGCGCAGTTGAGTAATATTAATTGCAAAAACAGAAGTTAGTTCAGAGAAAAGCTCTAACTGTAATGGCCGTCATGTTCAAGTTTCTATACTTTTGGAGCCTCTGTATGGACCATTAAAACAACTTTGATATTTATAGTGATGAAACATTTAAAAACCCATTTCAAATGATTTTATATATGATTCAGATATAGTCTAGTGTTACAACATACATTGACAAACTCATAATACAAACATGAACACGACTGATAAAGCTGCAGATTTCAATGTCAAAGTTAATAATCAAAAGTGAATACATTTATTAGACAACAGTCTCACAACTCCAGCCATATAATGTACTATATATTTAGGCTTCATAAATACATGAAAATTGTCCTGGACATTAAACAAGCGCAATCAAGACATAGGCCTACAAATGATTTTAAATGTATTTCTGATAGATCTGCAAGATGTGATCTATTGATGCAACACATGACAAACGGAGCTAAAGGCACATCTTAAGGAAAATGTGCTTTTCATTACTTCCATATTGTGTTGTTTAATTAAACAATGATGAAGCAGCACATTTTGTGGGCAAATAAATCATTAAAGTTGTTCATTAAATGTATGTATGTATGTATATATATATATATATATATATATATATATATATATATATATATATATATATATATATATATATATATATATATATATATATATATATATAATACATTTATTGTAAGCTCAAATATTAGGGGGTTACCCACAAATACCATATCTTTTATAGACTATTACTATTGTATTAATTTACTTTACCTGAACGAAAATGAAAGAGATAAACAAGACCTTTGTTTCAAAATATATTCAATACATTTATTGTTTCTCATTTGCTGCAAAAATTTCCATTTCGCCTTCTTAAAAGCAGGCTTTTGTGCCATCTAGTGTTTGAGAGGAGAATACAATTAAATGCGCATTTTAACCTGATTTTAACCCGGAGTTTAACTCTACATACTAATTATTGTTTGACTATTTTAATCAGTTGTCAAATTGCCTCTGAGTTGTCATCAAATATATTGTCAAATATTTGTTTATATTTTTAATGCATTTTTTATATATAAATGTTTCTTTATACATTATTTTTTTCACCAGCTGCAGTACTGATGTTGGAGAAACACAATGGTTGTTGCTATTTATTTTTTTTTGTTAGTGGAGCAAAATGAAAAGTAGCTTGAGATATGTGTGTGTGTGTGCACCGAAATATTTGTGCTTGTTCACTTAATATTTCTACATGAATAAATTAATCAATATATTGAATACATTTAAACAGAGAGGCAATATATGTCAAAGAAAAAAAATACATATTTTGAACGTGAATACGAGCATGATACACTTTAATCTCAACAAAGCATCAACAATTAATCCATTTGCGTAGACTCTTAGAAAAAAGGTTCATTGGGGTTCTATACAGAACCATAGGGTTGACTTCATCATGTAACTTTACATTAGTCTTGATGCGTGCACTTTTTAGGCACGATTTGTTTAGTTTTTGGAATATACTTGAAACTGTTAAAAGGCACATCATTAACACAAAAAATACGAGTTCATGCACATATCACACCTAAACACGCTTGGAAAATGTAATTAGAACTAGCTACTAAATTAGTCAAAAATGCCTATCCATATACAGCTATGATTCGCGATCCCCAAACTGACTCGAATGATTCGCGATCCCGCTCCGAACTCCCGAACTGATTCAAATGATTCGCGATCCCGCTCCGAACTCCCAAAATGATTCAAATGTTTTTGCGATCCCCAAACTGACTCAAATGATTCGCGATCCCGCTCCAAACTCCCAAACTGACTCAAATGATTCGCGAACACGCTACGAACTCCCGAACTGATACAAATGATTCGAGATCCCGCTATTTAACCGCATTAAATAGCCTAGGTATAAACACTCACTATGTTTATTATAGTAAACCTAAAAACAAAAATGCACTTAAGATAAAAAGCGAAGGGGGAGGTATTATGATATTATCAGAAATTATCTGATTAGGTATGATATAAGTGTCTTGCGTATCAAGTGGTTGGCATTTCTGAGAACTGATCCATGCATGTATCAGGTTAAAGTGCAGAAAAGTTAGCACGGTATTTAGTTTCCACCTACTGGACAGAACAAGTTTTGTTAAATTCTCACCTAATGTCTTTTATTAGAGATTTTCCCATATTTTCCTGATATGAATCCCATGCATTAGGTGTGTTATATATGTTTGTATTCTTATAATAGTTTCAAAGTGTTTTCTGAAACATATAAGTGCAAATGTCGGTATTTAAATAATATAATTTTAATGAATTAATTAAAAATGAATAAATAAAAAAAAGGATTGTTTAAAGCCATGGCTCTCAAAGTGTCAGGCCCCCTTTAGTTGTTATGCAGGTGAATCACTAAATTAAACTAATTAATGTTAATACATTTTAACTTAATCTTTGAGTAAGTTTTTTTTTGCACATTTAAGTATGTTACAGTTAAAGTACAGTACAGTTTTGTAACTTTTGTTACGTAATTACATTTAAAATTACATTTTAATTGAAACTTTTTTTTTCATTTACCTGTGTATGTAAGCACAGTGTAGTGTTAATGTTCAAACTGTATTTACCATGGTAAAGTGTCTGACAACAATTAATATTCTTATTAGAATAAAACTGCCTCATTTTTTAACTGTAGAGCTGTAGCTGAATAGTTTGGCCTACTACGCTGCTGAAATGTAATGTTGGTCATTATGGTGGAACTTGATATTTAATAACAAATATTTTCTGAAATGATACTTGGTATAAAAAGTTTGAGAACCAGTGGTTTAAAGAAATGGTATAATATGAAATCCTTCTTTTTAAGAACAATTTTATAGTAAACCATTTCTTCTTTCCCCTTGTAGAGTCATCAAGGATCCAGCTTGTTCTTGAAACATTGGTAAGAAATTGTTCATCTGCTACATTGCACTGTCACTTCTGCTAGAGATGCTTTGACCTTTTGTGATAGGTTTTGATTGTACTTAGTTTAATAAAGTGTTTAATGAATAGTGTTGCCCACTTTGTTTCCAACCTCACTGTTACTGAACTGTAAAGTGAAAATATTGTGTGATTTATTTTGCATTCAGTTTTCAGTTAAATATATTTCACAATATCAAAGTTATTGTGAAACATTGTGAACATACCTAAACTCACTGGTTAAATCTTATGTGTCCTCCAGAAGTTTGCGCTCTGCAAGTGAACGACTCCTTGTGGTGCCGTCCCAAAGAGGTTCAAAATCACTCTCACGGACCTTTTCCTGGACTGTGTCCAGCTGCTGGAATGACCTTCCAATCTCAATCTGAACTGCTGAGTCTTTACTCATTTTCAAGAAACACCTTAAGACTCATCTTTTTCACCAGAACTTAACCAACTAATGCTAGCACTTTTCCTTCTTTTCTTGTCTTTCATATATAAAAACACCTGGCTATGTGTTCTGTACTAGACTAACTGAGACTTGTCATGGCACCTGTATACTGTTGTTGTTCGCTTGTACACCTGACTGCTTCTATTGTTCTCATTTGTAAGTCGCTTTGGATAAAATCGTCTGTTAAATGATTAAATGTAAATGTTTATACAGGACGGTACAGAAAGTGCACAAGTGGGAGAGAGTGGAGGGGACGGCGTCAGAATGGACCTAGCGCTGGGACTCTTTCAAGGATCACCTGAAGCACAACCACACTGTATACACGAGGCTGCTGATTCTAACATTTTAGAGTCCCCTTCGATACAAATACATTCTGCATTCCCCACGGTAAAGAAGACACAGTCCGGGGGGTTCCCGTTAGAAATCAACTGGTGGAAGGTTCCCTGCTCGTACTGTTCAACACATTTTCACTGCACAAATGTACACAACTCTTGTAGTGAGACATATTACTAAAACATGTTTTTGACAGAAACTGTAGTTTTCCACTGAAATAAAAGATCCACTGGTTTCAGCCATAAAGGTTTGTCTTGTAAGTGCTGGAAAAAATATGCATTTATGTGCCAAATTATTCTACAAAAACCTTTAAATATTATTGTATTTGGATTGTTCTACTACATGTTTTTAGCAATACCTCCATGCATACTCTGCATCATAAAGTTTGGAATGATTTTCAACTGTTTTATACAGTATGTTTCCAAAATTAAACTGCTGTTTTACAATTTTGAGCCTGTGGTAGTTTATAGAAGTTGATTGTAAAGCCATTACTGCCAGTCATTAAATTTTTAGCCTTGCATGTACCGTGTTGATCTAAATACCAGCTAGGATCTAGGTGTATTTATACACGCGGTGCAAGGTACAAAGGGGACACAATGGCGTGTTAACAACGTTGATTAACTATTGACAATCAACACCTCATTCAGCTTTCATCCCAGGTCTGCAGCCCGACCCTAATTCATCCCGCTCCCAACTCCCGAACTGATTCAAATGATTTGCGATCCCCAAACTGATATATATAAAAAAAAAAAAAAAAAAAAAAAAATATATATATATATATATATATATATAAAGCTCAAATATTAGAGGGTTACCCACAAATACCATATATTTTAAAGACTATTTGTATTTATTTACTTTACCTGAACGAAAATGAAAGAGATAAACAAGACCTTTGTTTCAAAATATATTCAATACATTTATTGTTTTCTTTTTTGTAAAAAAAAAAATAAATACAAATAAAATAAATATTAAATAAAATGACAGAGACATAAATTTTGCATTGCTGCCGGTGATGTTCAACTTAAAGAAAAATAATTATATCAGGATCATGCAAAAATTTCCATTTCGCCTTCTTAAAAGCGGGCTTTTGTGCCATCTAGTGGTTGAGAGGAAAATACAATTAAATGCGCATTTTAACCTGATTTTAACCCGGAGTTTAACTCTACATACTAATTCTTGTTTGACTATTTTAAACAGATGTCAAATTGCCTCTGAGTTGTCATCAAATATTTTGTCAAATATTTGTTTATATTTTTAATGCATTTTATATATAAATGTTTCTTTAAACATTATTTTTTTCAACAGCTGCAGTACTGATGTTGGAGAAACAATGGTTGTTGCTATTTTTTTTTTGTTAGTGGAGCAAAATGAAAAGTAGCTGGAGAAATGTGTGTGTTGCGGTTGTTCACTAAATATTTCTACATGAATAAATGAATCAATATATTGAATACATTAAACAGAGAGGCGATATATGTCAAAGAAAAAAAATACATATTTTGAACGTGAATACGAGCATGATACACTTTAATCTCAACAAAGCATCAACAATTAATCCATTTGCGTAGACTCTTAGAAAAAGGGTTCATTGGAGTTCTATATAGAACCATAGTGTTGACTTCATCATGTAACTTTACATTAGTCTAGATGCGTGCACTTTTTAGGCACGATTTGTTTAGTTTTTTAATATACTTGATACTGTTAAAAGGCACATCATTAAAACAAAAAAATATGAGTTCATGCACATATCACATCTAAACACGCTTGGAAAACGTAATTAGAACTAGCTACTAAATTAGTCAAAAATGCCTATCCATATACAGCTATGATTTGCGATCCCCAAACTGACTCGAATGATTCGCGATCCCGCTCCGAACTCCCGAACTGATTCAAATCATTTGCGATCCCCAAACTGATTCAAATGATTCGCGAACACGCTTTGAACTCCCGAACTGACTCAAATGATTCGCGAACCCGCTCCGAACTCCCGAACTGATTCAAATGATTTGCGATCCCCAAACTGACTCAAATGATTCGCGAACCCGCTACGAACTCCCAAACTGACTCAAATGATTCGCGAACACGCTTTGAACTCCCGAACTGATACAAATGATTCGCGATCCCGCTACGAACTCCCGAACTGATTCAAATGATTTGCGATCCCCAAACTGACTCAAATGATTCGCGAACCCGCCACGAACTCCCGAACTGATTCAAATTATTTGCGATCCCCAAACTGACTCAAATTGATTCGCGAACCCGCCACGAACTCCCCAACTGATACAAATGATTCGCGATCCCGCTAAGAACTCCCGAACTGATTCAAATGATTTGTGAACAAGCTTTGAACTCCCGAACTGACTCAAATGATTCGCGATCCCGCTATTTAACAGCATTAAATAGCCTAGGTATAAACACTCACTATGTTTATTATAGTAAACCTAAAAACAAAAATGCACTTAAGATAAAAAGCGAAGGGGGAGGTATTATGATATTATCTGAAATTATCTGATTAGGTATGATATAAGTGTCTTGCGTATCGAGTGGTTGGCATTTCTGAGAACTGATCCATGCACGTATCAGGTTAAAGTGCAGAAAAGTTAGCACGGTATTTAGTTTCCACCTACTGGACAGAACGAGTATTGCATTTTCAGACAAAAAGGTACAAAAGCTGTCACTGACTCTGGTGAAGGTAGTGAGCGATATGTAGTATTTAGGTGCTAAGATGCAGCTTTAAGGCTGATGATACACAGATGGCAATTAATGGCAACATTGCTCAAATAGTTACCAAGTGTTTCATATCCCTAAAGCGCCACCTTTTAAGTTTAAATAATTTACAAAAGTTTCACTTCTGAATGGGTACCGCCGTCCCATGCAGTGGCAGCTTTTGTACTTTTTTATGTTATGTGAAGTGGCCCCAAATACTGTTGCATTTCAAAATTCAAAATGTGACAGGCACACTTTTCATAAAACAAATCCATTCAAACATTTCACAGAAATTGTAAAACAATGCATATACTGTTCAAAACGAAGACAATACATCAGTTTCTAGAGGACATGTAACCTGCTGTTATTTTGGCGAGGAGAGAAACTGACTTCAATAAGGAACATATACACCATGAGTGCAGTTGAGTAATATTAATTGCAAAAACAGAAGTTAGTTCAGAGAAAAGCTCTAACTGTAATGGCCTTCATGTTCAAGTTTCTATACTTTTGGAGCCCCTGTATGGACCATTAAAACAACTTTGATATTTATAGTGATGAAACATTTAAAAACCCATTTCAAATGATTTTATATATGATTCAGATATAGTCTAGTGTTACAACATACATTGACACACTCATAATACAAACATGAACACGACTGATGAAGCTGCAGATTTCAATGTCAAAGTTAATAATCAAAAGTGAATACATTTATTAGACAACAGTCTCACAACTCCAGCCATATAATGTACTATATATTTAGGCTTCATAAATACATGAAAATTGTCCTGGACATTAAACAAGCGCAATCAAGACATAGGCCTACAAATGATTTTAAATGTATTTCTGATAGATCTGCAAGATGTGATCTATTGATGCAACACATGACAAACGAAGCTAAAGGCACATCTTAAGGAAAATGTGCTTTTCATTACTTCCATATTGTGTTGTTTAATTAAACAATGATGGAGCAGCACATT
The DNA here is from genome assembly GCF_023724105.1 of Carassius gibelio. Classification (NCBI taxonomy): domain Eukaryota; kingdom Metazoa; phylum Chordata; class Actinopteri; order Cypriniformes; family Cyprinidae; genus Carassius; species Carassius gibelio. Next base: position 23,050,711 of record NC_068406.1, read on the forward strand.
TTGTGGGCAAATAAATCATTAAAGTTGTTCATTAAAAAAAAAAAAGAAGAAAAAAAGGGTGGGACAAATGTCCCAGAAGAGATAGTTTAGTTAAAATGTTTTTCATCATACAAGTTAATACTTGCTCAAAGCATTCACTTTAGAAAAGTTTATCTTTTTTTTAATCTTAAATAAAAAATGAATTTTCGTTTTATACTCGTTATGAACCTAATAAATTTAATTTAAGCTCCAAAATTAGGGGGTTATCCACAAATACCATATTTTTTATAGACTATTACTCTTGAATTTATTTACTTTACCTGAACGAAAATGAAAGACAAAACAAAGCATCAAAAATTAATCCATTTGCGTAGACTCTTAGAAAAAAAGGTTCATTGGAGTTCTATATAGAACCATAGGGTTGACTTCATTATGTAACTTTACATTGGTCTAGATGCGTGCACTTTTTAGGCACGATTTGTTTAGTTTTTTAATATACTTGATACTGTTAAAAGGCACATAATTAAAACAAAAAATAAGAGTTCACATATCACACCTAAACACGCTTGGAAAACGTAATTAGAACTAGCTACTAAATTAGTTACAAATGCCTATCCATATACAGCTATGATTCATGATCGCCAACCACAAATTGATACAAATGATTTGCGATCCCCAAACTGACTAGTGATGTGTCGTTCGTGAACGAATCGTTCTTTTTGAACGAATCTTTTAGGTGAACGAATCGTTCTCGTTCACGCTATCCACTGACTCATATTTCTCGTTCAGTGAAGTTCCTCCCTCCACAGCAGCGCGGCGCTATAAGCAGCGCATGCGCAGCTCGGTGAACCGGGTAACAAGCATTTCATCCTGTCAAAGAATTACTCAACCTCGAGCCAATAGCCTTCGAGTATGAGATGTGACAGAGTATGTGATTTGTTCAATGTAGTGAACGAATACGCCCTTCAATGAACGAGTTTCATATGAGTCTGAACGAGATCTGAGATCTTATCGTTCGTGAACGAAATGATTGAACTGGTACCCATGTCGTTCGTGAATGAGTTGAATGTGCTGATACATCTCGTTCGTGAATGAAATGACTGAACTGATACACACATGTCGTTCGTGAACGAAATGAATGAGAGTAAACCGGGTTAGTCTGCCATTTAGCATGTCAATCTCGCAAAAATGCAAAGCGCAGTTATAGTTACTGTACTGTGCACATAGGCTTGTTTTGATATTTAGCAATTCCACGTTTAATCCCCGATTTATGAATGTGAATATATAATATATAAACTGTCGGATCAAACAATTAAAATGCTAATAAGGCAAGAAAACCTTGTGCTTTGTTCATCTGAACAACTTAATTAGACTTTATATATTGAATGCGATTATACACACATTAATAAAGCCAGATCAGTTTTTGTAACAAGTGAATACGTTCGTTGATTTAAGACATAACACAATACACTCTATTTTGCCACCTGCTGGCTTATTTTGTGTAATACGAAGAAATGGTCACTGAACGAATCAGTGAACGATTCTGAACGAATCATTTTGGTGAACGAACTGAAAATGAACGAATCTCTAGAAAGAATCATAATTTCCACCACTAAAACTGACTCAAATGATTCTCGAACACACTTTGAACTCCCGAACTGATACAAATGATTCGCGATCCCGCTCCGAACTCCCAAAATGATTCAAATGATTTGCGATCCCTAAACTGACTCAAATGATTCACCAACACGCTTTGAACTCCCAAACTAACTCGAATGATTCGCGAACCCGCTACGAACTCCCGAACTGATTCAAATGATTCGCGATCCCGCTCCAAACTCCCGAACTGATTCAAATGATTCGCGAACCCGCTACGAACTCCCGAACTGATTCAAATGATTTGCAATCCCCAAACTGACCTAAATGATTCGCGAACCCGATTTGAACTCACAAACTGACTCAAATGATTCGCGAACCTGCTACAAACTCCCGAACTGACTGAAATGATTCTCAACAAACATTTCATTAATGTTACTGAAAGAATGTTTGCTCATAACTGTGCCAAAACTTTCTGAGAAGGTTCTTTATTAGCTTGGTTAATGTTTGCCATATTTGGTTATATACCATTCACTTTCTTTAAAGTAAATTAACAATCCACACAATCCATTCTCACACTGTTTATTAGAATAGTAATATACATCAGTATTCGAACCACACTTTCCAATGTCCTTCTTTTTCACTGTCTTCTGTGTCTCTGGTTTCAGTTTTAATTGTCTAACTTTATCAGAACTTTATGATTATGGGGGATTTTAATGCCGCCTGCGGTTATGTTCCAAAGAGACAGTTGGTTAACAACCGTCTGCACTCAGAAACTGAGTTTGAGTGGCTGACAGGTGACAAGCTGAACACGTCAGTGAAGAAATAAACAGAAATCAAATCCAACTTGCCGACTCCTATAATAAGGCTATGAACCAACAATCTTGGTTTTGGAACAATGTTCCTAGATTTTAGGTTCAGGTTACATTTATGCATTTAGCAGATGCTTGTTTGCAAAGACACTGGCATTGCATTCATCATGAACAATTTTTTCAGTTTATGCTTTCCCTGGGATTTGAACCCATGACCTGGGTGTTTACAGCCTTAGTAAGAAGTGCACTCATAGTGGTTAAGTATAAAAGCCTAAACTAAACGACGAGTTCTTGAGGGTCTAAAGTGAAAGTGTAATACTCACATTGTTAAGTCTGTCTTTAAATCTTCCACCTGATTTTATGGAAGACAAATATACAATATCAGTATGGGAACAGTTGTGCCGATTAATATATTTGTGGAAACATGTAGTATTTAATTGAAATATAAATATTCTTTAACATTATAAATGTATTTTAAGGTAGCTTTGATTAATTTTATTACTAAAAACTAAGTTTTAAGCCCTAACTTTTGAACGGTTGCGTCTTAATAAAAACAGAAGTCACTGAGCTCTGATGCTCACTAGAAGAAAAAAAAAGAAAGGAATTTTGACAAATGCAGAATAAGGGAGAACAGGGCAAGTAGGGTTTATCTCAGTTATACCTTTTTTCTCTTGCAGTAATTTTGTGAATTGATTTCAAAACACCAAGTTTAATCTCTGTCGACCATTTAATATTGTGCTTTTTCATAAATCACTAAAAGTTGTTCAATGCAGATATATGCTGTATGTGTGTCTTTAATTACGGTTTGTCAAACAGGTATTATTTACACAGTGTCGAATATGAACCACTATAGTTAAAGCGTGTTAAATCAACTACCTCTTCTCATGTGCCATACTTTTATTGTTAAATCTTAAGTTTACTATACATAAACCTGTCAAAATAAACTAACCATGAGAAATATTAATTAAGAGTAAGCTGTGACAACTTGCCCCGGGCAGTAAAGCAAACTCTTAACAGCTGTGTCTGTTCTGCAGGCTCTGCATCACTGTAAACCAAGCGCAGAAGAGAGGATAACAACCTTCTCCATTTACACTTTTACTGCTCACTGCTTCATTAGTCCTAGAAGAGAAGGAGAAACAGCTCACAAGAAAACAAACGAGTTCTAACAATAAGCAAGTCTTCAGTGCTCTACTTTTCTTTCCGCTGTGTATTTGAAGTATTTTAAGAGAAGAGCAGAAATGTTTGATTGAATGATAATGAGAAGTGTCCAGTGCTTGTTAATTATGAACCAGCGCTCTCAGTGTTGGTTTACTGGTTGCTGTGAGACAGTAGAGTTAGTTTGCAAGCCTGTTAACACTTTAACCCCTCGACATGACTCCGCTCTAGTGCGTTACATTGACATCTGCATGTTCTAAAACAACCTTTAACAATAAATGTTTCACCAGATGATTTCTAATCATAGGAGTTTTTATTAATGCATTGATAATGCATGCATGTTTTTTTTTACATGAGTAATTGAGTAGTAGAGTACTGTCTGTTCAAACTCAATAAGATGAGAAACATTCATCAGTGTTTCATCCAAGCCGATCATTAGCTGCAGGAATATTAAAAATGCCATTCCTGGCATAAAAAGTGCTCTTTACGATCCCAGATCTCCCGTGGACTGGAGTCTTACTGTCAACCTCATAATCACCTGCACGAGGAAACAAAGTTAGTTTATCAATTACTGTTGACACTAATATTTTACAACATGCAATACTAATATTATTTGTCTTTATATAAGCCCTTTGCTCACCTAATCTCCATCCATAATCCCAGGACGACAGAATCGGATAATCAAACTTTTCCTCCGGACCTTTCTGCGCCCGTTTCTTCAAATACAAACTCCGTCCTTTGCCTTCGTTGGATGAGCCCTGATAGAGAGCCGCTGTGGTGGACGGGCTCACGGGTCTCATGAGCGGGGCTTCACTCAGTGACCGGAGCACCGGGGGCTTCTCCCGCGGCTGGACCACCGGAGGCAGCGTGACTTCACCCACAGACGGAGGGTTAAACAGCCCGATGGACTTGGTCCTGCGAGACGCGACGGTTGTCGGGTATTCTTTGCTGTATTTCATCTTCCAGGCCAGCCGCGTGTAGGCCTCCTTCAGGATCAGCTCGCGGTAGAAGTTCTGGTCTTGTGTGGTCAGCAGGTTCCTCATGACTGATGTCCGCGTCTCTTACGGATCAGTTTGAGGCCACGGAAACCTAGTATCAGGTGCGGAGCTGACCAATCAGAGAGCAGATCACTCACCAGGTGGACAGAAGTCAAGAGGTCAAACACACACCATACACTGACAGAATAACAAAAGAAACCCAGAGGCGCGCGCCACATCTAAAGGAATCAGTTTCACTAGAAAAAAAAAAAAAAAAGAGTCTAGAAAAACGATAGCATCTACGAACCGGTGAGTTAAGAAAGTGGTTGCAATCAATTTATTTTAGCTATATTTAATTAAGCTAATCCAAAATATATTTAAATGTAGCTAAAATAAATTGATTGCAACCACTTACCATAAAATTATTTAGTAGTAAATTCAATGAATATTTTTTTTTCCAGTTATGACAAGCTGCAGCACACACACACACAAAAAAATTTTGCATCAGTTTGTATCTTAATTCACTATATTTGAAGTATTAAAACGTTTTATATACTACGGTTTTAATTTTAGTTCAGGAAATTAAAATTGTTGCCTTGACAACAAGTTTACATTTCTATATTTATTCCAGTTGCGAAAATGATTTTTATCAGTTTTAATTAACAATATAAGCACTGACTATTTTTTTCCCCATCAGGGAATACATGTATGAAACTTGAATGAGTAAACTTTATTTATATAAATAATAAATTATATTAAAAAAATCTCTCTCTCTCTCTCTCTCTCTCTCTCTCTCTCTCTCTCTCTCTCTCTCTCTCTATATATATATATATATATATAAAGACCTCTAACACTAGCTTGTTCTATTCTTTTTCTATTTTATCTGATTTCTTTTTATTTATTATATTATTTAAAAGCCCTTGCTATGTGTTTAATGTAATTGAGACTCATTATATCACTTATATATCATTGCTCTTTTTGTTGATTTTGATTGCTTCCACTGTCCTCATTTCTAAGTCGCTTTGGATAAAAGCGTCTGCTAAATGACTAAATGTAAAAAATAATTTAGTCGGAACTGAACCTTTCAGCAGGTGTTGTAATACTCAGATCTGTCCTGAAGGAGGCACGATCAGCCAGTGAGTTCCAGTCAGAGTTAATAAAACTAAATTACACAAGCTCAAACTCAATCACAATGACTCCCCCCCGCCTAAACATAGACAAGGAAATCATGAATAATGCACATGACCTTTGGAACTACTAATATACATGTTTGTTACTTAGGGACGTTTCTATGGTAACAATGGAACGTTCACAATCTACTGGAATTCTAAACAGAACAGAGTCACGGAGTTAAAGGAACAGTACACTCAAAAAGACTTCTGATCATCTACTCCACCTCGCAGAAAATGTTCAAGAACTTTCTCAAAGGTTCACTGTTGAAAAATAATGAGACACTATCTTCAATCTTGAATTCTTGATTCCAGTCAGTTTTAATAAGCAAATGTACATCAAATCTATTCATGTTTCTCACAATAAGGCACCAATGGCTAAATACAAAATACAATTAAATGTCCCTCTTGCCCTTAAAACTCTTACAAAATACTTCACCACTGGAGTATCAAAACTAGCAGAATCAAGACGAACAAGAAAGACCTGCATAAATCTATTTCTGTGACTTTTGTAATATTAGCGTCTTCAAAAAGCCAGAAAATCTGAATAAATGAGAAAAACAGGATCTTTTGCTCTTGAGGGCTTTGCAAGTCTAACATTTTGACATGTTTTTTTTTTGTAAACTGTTCAATATGTAGCATTGAAACCTGTTGAAAGGAAAACAGAAGTGCTTGATTTGAAGTGATGGGTGATGCTTTGATTTCTGAAGGAAAGAATCAAACAGACACAGAAAGGTTATAATATGTGCACTAAGAGAGACAGTATGTTAGAAAGAGTCAATATCAGTAGTTAAGAGACATTCAGGTGTGAAACCCCGATCAGTTTGTTCATACACCATCTTACTCATCTTTAGATTTGCCACAAATAGAAGTAAAGTACAGCTCATGCATCATAACAACATGCCGTCAGTTACCATCACAATGCGTCACATTCCAGTCAAAAACCTGATCAAGTGCAAAGTTGAAGAACAACAGAATGAAGAAGCTCTTCTAGTTGTTTTTTTACAGTGTCTTTCTCTCTGTCAGGATTTGTTTCTGATTAACTGCAAGGAATTATGGGACGGTGACTTGGAAGGGGGAGCCTGGGATGTGTTCGTCTCCCCATTTGACAGCCAGAATGTAGCTGCCCTTCTCCTTTAAGACATAGCTGACGTTAAACTGCATGTTTCCCATGTGTTTGACCAGGATCTCGTCGCAGGGCGTCAGAGGACCGTGAACCCCGACCAGCAGCATGTTCTTCCCTGGAAACACACACAAATGCACGTGAGACAACAAATGCTAAAACACAACTATGCCTGTATAAAATGTGGTTTAGGCAATACTGCCACGATAAACAGTTATGATTGTATATTTTGTGTATATAAAATGCAAAACAATACTGCCATTGTATTGGGGTTTTAAAGATAATTAGAATGCTAAAAGAAATGTTATATAAAATGTATTAAATTAATAGTAAATAACATGTTTTTAAATATATTAATATAAATAAAACAAATAATATAATAAACAATCAACCTGTTTAATATACATATAATATTTACATATATTTAATTGTAATAATATAATGAAGTACATAAATTTCTTTCTTTAATATTAAATCTTTAATATAATATTTAATATTTAATAAAATGTAAAATTATTAAAGTATTATTTAATAAAATGATCTATCATGTATTCTCCAGTGTTCATAATCAGTCACGCTTTTAATAAAATAAAATATTTAATAATATTAATAAAAATATATAATTGTGAATACATATTTTATATTTATATATAATTTAAGATTAAAAATAAACATTAAAAAATTGATCTATCCAACTATTGTAATTTAATTAAATGCCCATCTCTCTCATATATATATATATATATATATATATATATATATATATATATATATATATATATATATATATATATATATATATATGCACACACATACACACATATATATACACAGACACACACACTTCTGAATACATAAGACAGTATATAAAGTGTATTTTATTGAATGCATATGCATTTGTTTCCTGTAATAAAGGTGTATATGGTTCATGCTCAGTTTGTGTCCAGTAATAACCCCAGATCTCACCTGCTTTACTGCAGTCCACAGAGAAAGAGGCTTTCTGGCCCACGAAGGCCTTGCTGAGACCCGGACCTCGACTGAGAACCTTGCTGGCGTCAGAAGCGGCTCTGGGAGACGCGCTGTAGGAGTTGACGCTGCTCGCCCGGCTCACCGGATCCACCGTCAGAGTGGACATCTCACTGGCGTTCGTCACGTTCACCAGCCGCGGCCCTGAACACCAGACAGTCATCACCAAACACCATCACACACAACCCAGTCCCCTCAGCTCCCATCAGTCCGGCTCGGCTCGGCTCACCTGTGACTCGGGCTTTAAACGGGCTTCCGCTGATGTGGTTGGGGCCGCCGTATTTGATAGTGATGACGTAGTTTCCAGGGGCCATTGGTGTGTAGTGCACTTTAAAGCCTTCAGGACACTCCTGACACTCCATCTTCACCTTCGACGGGCCCTCGATGGTGACGGCCAGAGATCCCGGCCCTGCTTTGGTGTTATTGATGGTAAACTCGGCCTGGTTACCTGTCAGACGAGGCGTGAGGGTCAGTATGATGAGACCGTGAGAATGGAGGATGGTGTATTTGCACATATGATAAACTAGTTCATGACAGCTGTGATTTTTTTGCTTCTGTTTCCTGTCACCCATCAGAGGAGGCATCACAAAGGCTGTTGAGAGTAGCAGTGTCTTTCTTTCTTTAGCACACAGTGACCACAGTAGATTTTATGCATGGAAACCAAAACAACTACTGCATTCACCAGACTGCATAGAGAACAAGATAATACACTGTGTGAAGCATCCCAGCATGCAATGTGCTCGACCTGACCTCCAGTTTCAAGTATGATAAATACATCCAAAGTGATGATAAAAATATTTTAATTCATTTATTTTCTTAAAAAAAAAAAAAGCTAAATTCAAGTGAGCTGACAATTTTAGTCCAAAGCAAAACCTTTTGCATTTGTTGAATTAAACAAGCAACAATGTAATTAAATATATTTTATTTATATTGGTTATATAAAAATAGTAATTTAGTTATAATAAAGGTGAGGTGAGTGTAATATAAACAATATAATATACATTTTTTTAATGATATATAAATATATACAGTAAGTTATTTCATTATTAATAATAAAATAATTACACGAGGACAAATTTATAAATATTTATATTATTTAATGATACATAAATATATAAACATTAATTTTGTTAGTAATATAATGAATTAATTAAACTGCCAAATTTATAATAATGTTAATTATTTATTGATATATAAATATATAAAAGTTAATTTAGATAACAATTAATTATCATGGTCAAATGTAGAAATATAAATAAACTATTAGTTTGTAATATTTAATTATAAAATGTATTTAAACCGCAATTTATTTAGAGATTTATTTAGAGATATATACACACACACACACACACACACACTATAATGAATTAAACATTCAACTTACTGAGGTCATGTGACAGTCTACAGTATTTTGCTACTGAGAAATGTTTAAAGCTACAGAATATATCCAGTATCACACCAAGTGCAGTGTGTATGTATGTGATTCTGAACGCAACATTTCCTCTGGATCAGGACAGAGAGAGTGTTTTAGTGGATGTGTGTCACCTGTGCTTCCTCTTTCCAGCCCGGGGCCGTACGCCGTGACGAGTCCAGCATCCCCGCTCTGTCCCGGCTCTCCCACACGCACCTGGAAGGGACTGCCCGGGATGTGTGTCCCGTTAAACTTCACATCGATCACGTGGACGCCATTCTCTCGAGGGATGAAACGAATCGCGTACTTGTCTGGAGAAGAGAGTAAATGAACAAGAGAGTCAAAACATGAACATGAGCACAACTACTGACACAAACCACAATCAAGGATTTTAGATTTACTACATTTACTTATATATTATATTACATTTTCAGTTTTGAAGTTTATATATATATAATATGTATATATAATATATATATATATAATTTATATATATGAAATTGCTATATTTACATGTATTTAATATTTGCAATACTGAACATTATAAATATATTTATATATTAAATATTTTTAATTTTGAAGTTTATGCATCTATTTTTTATAATTTCATATATTTATTATTTAGGTTTATACATTTCATATTTTAACTTTATAAATTCAGTCAATACTGAAGATTGTAATTTTAATGAAAAATTATATTTAATATTTAAGTATTAAATATTTTCTATATTTAAGTTGATAAAAATGTATGTTTTTTAACATTGAACTTTAATATTTAAGTTTTTATGTAATAATCAATTTAATATTTAATTTGATGTATTTACTATTTAACATTTTTCAGTATTTTTAATTTATACATGACATATTTCCAATATTTAAATTTAATTAATTGGGACAATGCATGTTAATAGACATTAGTATGAAATACAAAAGTAAACAAACCAGATTATAACATTGTTAATTGATAAGTTTACTCATATTTCACGTTTAATCTTATATAATTAATACTGATTTATACATTTTTTATTTAAGTTTATATGTGGAATGTTGCTATATTTACATATAAGCATTTAATACTTATAATACTGAACACTATATATAAAAGTTTATATATTCAAATTTTTAATGTTGACGTTTGTATTTTTTGTGTATTTTTTTTTCCATTTTCATTAAGTTCATATATTTATTAATTCATGAATTTAATGTTTTAATCGGTTAAATTTTATATAATTCATATTTAACTTTATAAATAGTTCATAATAATGGTTCATAAATCTGAATATTTTTAGATTAATTCAATATTTAAGTTTATATATTAAATTGTCTATATTCAAGTTTCTATATTTCATAATTTCCTCATTTAAGATTATATAATTAACATTTAATACAGAAGTTATTAAAGTTAATATTTAAGCTGATTTAATATATTTTCTATATTGAAATGTATGCGTTTTATATTAAAGTTTGATGTTTGAATTAAACATAATTTGGTTGTGAATCTGATTTCACTCCTCCTCTACTTCCATAAGAGATATTTCTAAATGAAAAGCATTCTTTTATGGAGGTAAACTGGGTTGTGAATGTAGTTTCATGATTAAAACACCTATTTTAACAGGTAATGAAGTCCTTTGTTGTTTTGTTATGACAGATCTGATCTAAAGCATCATGTGCAGGGTGATGAAGAGCACTCTGACCTTGCTCTAGTTCAGACACCACACACTCCTCCAGGGCTCCGGACGGACTGTGAACTTTAGCATCCATGTGACCTCTTGCTCCGTTCAGACGCACTGCGAATGATGCCGGCTGATTCACCTTCAGACCCGACTCCTACATCAGTGAACCCACAGCTTAGAACATCTCTCACACACACACCACTGCATTCTGGGAAGGGCTGATCATTTGCATACAATACCATTCAAAGGTCGGGGGTCGGTAATAAGCCTCTTCTGCTCAGCAAGGCTGCATTTATTTGATCAAATATACAGTCAAAATTGTGAAATAGTTTTCAGATTTAAAAAGAAGTGTTTTGTATGTGAATATCTGTTAAAATTTTATTTATTCCAGTGATTGAATCGGGACTTTTCAGTCACATGATGCTGATTTGCTGCTTAAAAAACATGTTTTGTAATCTGTTGAATACAGTTGTGCCAATTCATGCTTTGTGGAAAAAAAGTGATAAATTTTGTTTTTCAGTATTCTTTGATGAATAGAAATATCAAAATAATAAAATTTACTTGAAATAAAAATCTTTAAACATTTTAAATATCTTTACTCACACTTTGTATCGGTTTATTCCATCCTTGCTGTAGAGACGTATTACTTTTTTATCATTACTGACCCCAAAATCTTTGAACAATCTATTTCAAGTATTACCTTTTTTTATGAACTAATTCGATTTTTAATTTGATATATACTGTTGTATGGTTTTTAATGTTTTAAAAGTGCACCAAGTGACATAATACTAAAGTAACCATAAAATGCTTATTTGCTCACAAAAATAAATAAATTACATGCATACACACACACACACACACACACACATATACACATACACACACACACATATACATATATACACACATATATATATATATATATATACACACACACACACACACACACACACACACACATATATATATATATATATATATATATATACACACACATACATACATATATATATATATATATATATGTAATATTTAAGTTTATATGTGGAATGTTGCTATAATTTACATTTATGAATTTAATATTTGCAGTACTGAACATTATATATAAAAGTTTATTTATTAAAATCGTTGATGTTGAAGCTTGTATTTTTATGTTTTTGTTTTTTATTTTCATTAAGTTCATATATTTATTAATTAACAGATTAATATAATCTATTAATTAATAATAATTCAATTTAATTTTATAATATATATATATAAAATGGGGTAACAAACACATGAATAAATAAATGAACAAAATAAATACAAATTATCGGGTAACAGAAAAAAAAAAAAAAAAAAAAAAAAACCCATGACAGTGTTCATAATCTCACCTGAACTCACTTAAGATCAGCTAAAGCGGAGAGAGAGACGACCAACATTTGTCAAGAGAGAGCATGAGAACTACAGGGTTTGCTAAACTACAGAGGATGATGGGAAAGGGTCGCTGTGGTCTTCCTCTCTCTGCTTTACCTGATCCGACCGTGAGCTTCACAAGAGAGGATTCTGTCAGAAGCCTTTAAATGAGACACGACAGAAACACCAGAACACCACACCTGTCCGACAGCTATTCAGACCACCGCTGTTTTCAACACTGATGATGATAATCAGCATATTACAATGATTTCTGAATCAGTGACACCGAGTTATGATGCTGGAAGGTCAGCTTAGACTCACAAAAAAAGAGATTATACTTTCAAATATATTAATAAATAGAAAACAGCTATATTAAATTGTAATAATATTCCACACTTTAACTGTATTTTGATTCAAATAAATGCAGCCTAGGTAAGCAGAAGAGGCTTCTTTCAACAAAAACTAATGCATTTTTTCTATTAAGAATGCAGTTTGAGTGTTTTGCGGTGTAAAGGTTGCTAGTTTGAGAGTGAATAGCTGCGGACAGGCGTCTGTGTGGATGTTTCCTCGTGTCTCACCTGAAGACTGCTAACAGTGAGTCGCCGAGCGTCGTCTACAGGAGCGCAGACGGGCACCAGGTACGGACTTTCGGGAATGTGCTCGTCGTTGAACTTTATAGACACTTCATAGTCGCCTGGAAAGAGATTGAAGAAGGGTTTCTGGGGTGAGCTCAGCCCTTCAGAGAGAGCACAGGACAGAGAGCTCGTGTGTGTGTGTGTGTGTGTTTATACCAGGTTCTTGAGCGACATATGAGACGCCACATGATCCGTCCTTCCTTTCCTCGAAGGAGATTTCTGCTCGACTGGGGCCTTCGATGGCGATGGATAGACCGCCGGCGCCGGCCTCACGCGTCCACACGTTAAACTCAGCTACACGAGCACAACCAGAAACACACCGTTCACAACCACAGTCATGATATAGTGGATTCACAGGAGCCTTTACTAGAGGACATCTGAATACATTTACAAACCTCTTTCTCCTTTTGTAAAACAGTTAAATTAAAATTGCTAATAAATTCAAAATTGAATGCCAGGACAACAAATACTTCCATAAGAATGCAATTTTATAGCATTTTTATACAGAATTTATTTTTTTATAAATCAGGCAAGCAAAAAATTCAATGTCTTTGTTTAAATGACATTTAAAGATATATTTATATATATAAATTTAGTAAGTAAAGTAGATGCAATACAATGCAATTTATAGTAAAATTCAATTACAGGAACTAAACATTGTGTAGGCATTCTAACATGTATAAACTTATACAATAATTGTAATTAATGTAACCATTTTGATGGGTAAATAGATTTTTTTTGGGGGGGGAATTAAACATTTTAAATAAAATTAAAATTAGATTAAAATAAAAAAATAAATAAAAAAAGGTAAGGGATATTTTCCACTAAAATAAAAATAATAATAAAAAAATGACTAATTAATTACAAAATAAAAATATACTTTCTGAATTTAAGTTCAAATTACGGTTCTTTAACACAAACTACCTGAAGTATAACATTAAGTATAATTAGCTTAAACATGATGAGTTTTAAAGATATTTCCACTTTTTCGACCAAAATGAAAATTTTATTGAAATATTAAAAGTGAAGGTTTTTATTACATTTAACATTCATATAAAATGTCAAATAAAATGAAAATAAATGAAAAGGCAGTACAAAAAAAAAAAGGTGTTAAAATTCTTCAAAGCATGTAAAAAAAAAGTTTTTAAAGGGTAAAAAAAAAAATAAAAAAAAAAAAAAAAAAAGGGAGCGTTCATACCTGGCACTCCGGTTTCAGCCCTCTCCAGACCCGGTCCTCCGGCTCGCACCTGACCGGCTCCTCCTTCTCCCAGCGGGCCGACGGTGAACTGGAAGGGGCTTCCCGGCACGTGCTGCCCGCGGTACTTCACGCTCACCGTGTGAACGCCCATCTCCTGAGGCACGAAGCGCACGCAGTAGGTGTGATCTCCCACCGCCACCATCTCAGCTGCTTCGGTGGCTCCTGACGGACTGGTGACCTGCGCAGAGACGTCCTGGAGATCGATTCCTGCGGAGAACAGATAGCAGGAGCTGACGGAAGAGACGGAGACTTCTGCTCGTTCTCAAGGCTTTGCAAGCATCATACAGACACCTGCGCTTTCCTGCGCTCGGCTTTTATTATGTTGCTCCAAAGCTGCATGACTGACTTTACCACGCAACACAAAACTCTGAAAGCAGCGTGAACATCTGGCTAAACATCACCTTTCACGTTCAACAGAAGAAGTGTTATTTTACTATCATTGATATACTAATAGAATTTCAGTTCTGATTTGTTTTTTCTACACTTCATTTTTTTATTAAAGTTTTCGTTTTTTTTTTTGTTTGTGCATCTTTTAGAAAACAAATAATCAATGTAATGAGCAAAAAATTTTTTTACATTTTCCTTTTTTTTTTTTTTTACTTTAAATAACATTGCATTAAAAATTCATTTAAATTCTGAATTCGATTTAATTTTTAATTTTCTGTTTTTTTTTTTTTAGAGAGATTTTTGTGGTTTTGTAATTTTATTAGTTTAAAGAAATGTTGTAAGGAGCAAAAAAAAAAAAAAAAAAGACAACAATTTCCACCCTTTTAACTGAAAATAAAAATACATTAAGATATTACAATTTAAAATTACTTTTTTTGTAATTTTAGTAATTTTCTTTTCTTTTTTTCTTTTTTAAAACATGGTGTAACATGCAAATAATCAGGATACAAGATATTTTTCCACCCATTTAACTAGAAAAAAAAAAATCACATTGAAATTTAAGTTAGATTATCTTTGTCATTTGTTTTCATTTCGTTGAAATAGATTATTTAATTTTGTTGACGTTTTAGTAATTGTGTTTTGTGATTATTAGTCGGTGTAGTTTTTCCTTTTTGCTTTAGTTTGTTTATTTTATATTATTTTAATATTTAACTTAAACTAAACAAAAATGAGAAATGTTTTTACATTTTTTAGTTTTTGTTGACTATAATAAACTTGCACAGGAGAAATATTCCTTTTGTTTTGCAATGGCAAGAAGATAACAGTAAATAAATCATTAAAAAACTTTATGAAGCTGT